>NC_056730.1:1025479647-1025714647 GCF_019279795.1 Protopterus annectens
CCTAAATTTTCTTCACCAAACCATCTTCTGTTTCCCTGCCCATATTCCAGACTCACTCTAATCTGTTCTTGTTGACCTGTTCCACAAGTAGAGATACTGGGCTTCTGCTCTGATGTCATCATTTCTTCATCTGTCCCACAGTGTGCATTCTACCACCCATCTCATCGGTTCATAGGTTAACACTTTACTGCCCTGAAAGGCCATTTTAAGTCTAGCCCATAATCCAAGGTGACAATCAAATCCTGTACCTATTGCCTATGAGGCAAAGAAATTAATCATTATGCTAAACCTCCCACTTTCCTCAACTGCTCTGCCTTCACTGCCCAAGTTTCTGTACCATACATATGTACTGCTGTTTAAACTATTTTGTACAGCTTACTTTTTAACTTCTTTGGCATTATTTTTGTTGCACAGTTTCCCTGACATGCGGTCATTTAACTGTAGCACCTTTGATTCGATCTTTGGCCTCCATATTCAGATTTCTCCTCAGCTGCTAACTAGTTGCATTATTTTCTAATCTTTCTTAGTATCAGCTTCTTTTGATTACCCCATGTGCTTTCATTTCTGAATTCCATCCCATTTCTCCATCACTTGCTGAAGTTCTTGGTCAGAATCTGCTTGTAATGTCACATCATCTGCATATAGCAGCATTGTTGGTCTGTCCTCTCTGATATATTTGCTAATATAAGTCACAACAAAAATAGACTTAATTTTTTAGTGAAACAAATCTCTCAGTGTTTCAACATAATACCATCAAGGAAGTAAAAAAAAAACACTTCATTAAACATGCAATAAATAATACAATCAATTAACAGCAAATAGAGCAATTACATTAATAATTAAGAAAATATTTCCAGTCTAGTTCCTTATTTAAGCCAAAAGGTCTTAAAGTCCCAAACGTCAAAAGATAAATTATTCCTTTATACCTCTGTAAATAATCTAATGGCTTTCCTTTTCTATCGTCAAAAGAAATTATTCAAGCACAGAACATTTAAAAGCTTGAACATCTTCCCCAAGTACATTTATGAAATGCTCATCCATAGGATTTTCAGCCTTATCCAAATGAATATTACTAAGGTGTTCCTGCATCCCACATTTAAATACTCTTGAAGTCTCACCAATACCAATATAGTGCAAATTACATTTGCAACATATTGTATAAATAACACTTAGTAATGCAATCAAAATTATTTTGTATAGAAATAACTACATTATTAATTTAATCTAGTAATGAAATCAGACCACACATATGGCAGTTATAAAATGGGAACATATCCAATTTTTATGTTTGCATTTTAGATTACTTCTGATTAGTTATGCCTTAAAATGATTATATACCAAATAATCCATAAATTTTGACCTCTTGTATAAGCAATTTTATACATTTCCTCAAGAGGTTTAGCCAATAACTAGTTCATTTTTTAAAATCTTCCAAAACGTATGAATTAAATCAACAAAAAGTTTACTAAAAGATATGAACTCTGTCAGAAAACATACATTTTACTTTTCATTACTACTTCTATTTGCTCTTAAATTTCCAAGTTTTACACAATATTCTTCACTATAATATTTATAATTACCATTTAATAAAGATTCTCTAATATTACTGCAACTCTTCCAACCGTCTTTCTTTACATTTTGAACATTATAGTCCCTTCAGTAAAACAACTAATAAGTAAGTCAGTTTCTTCAAAAATGTGATCAATTCCCACAATTTCTCCTAGCCCTAATAAACCCGCAATATGGTGAGGCATCTAGGGTATGTGTAGAATGACAAATAGGACCTTCAAAACAACTTAAGGGAGACATTTCTGTGTAAAATACTTTAGTACCTTAACAACTGCTATATTTAAAAAGACTTATATATAAAAAAATAATACCTGGTTGAGAACATTCATAAGTGAATTGTAGAAGGTTTTACTCTGTAGTGGGTAATACATCACTTTGTTAAACAAATCCAATTTAAACATTCATGCCACTGCTATAAAAGCCATAAAAAAATTTGCAGATAATTGTACAAAATGGACTGATCAAAATTCCCTTCTTTTGTAAATATACATTTCTATGAAATATAAAAATCAAATTATTTAAACAAAATTCAGGTAAATTAATTATATATTCAGAAGCCATTCCATCATTTGAAAATTATTCAAGGTTGCAGTTCCACTGGTATGTGTTATAGAAGTGTATAAACTATTAGCATCTTATATTTGTTGATATAGTCTGTCACCAGTATGAACACAGTAGGCTTAAAAAGCTGAAATCTGATGGACACCTTCCCCCAATGGGAACCCTCTGTGAGCTTGAACACTCTTCATATTTATGATATTTAGGTCATTGCACATAGCCTACAATAATATTACCAGTGTTTTCAGGACTTCTGACTGTAGCAGAACTGTCCAAATCAGCTTTCTTGTTGCCTTCTAATGTCCTTTCCCCAAATCTTGGAATGCCCATTTGGACTCTTTCTTCATCTCTTTAGCTTCTTCATTGCTGTTTGTCTCACTGCAAACATCAGACCCATTATGGTGTATCCTGAACCAAATCTGAAATGCTCAGCTTCCATCTTACTTTGTACAACTATTCATATTCATTTATCAGACATCCTCTGCATCACTTTCATGCAGTGTGACAGGAGTTTGATACGTTTATACCAGAGCTATTAGCACATAACATCTGGATTAGTCATATGCTGAGGTAGCATAATTCCTGTCCCATTCACTAAAGTACAGTAAGATCACATGTGATGGTGCATGGTCTATACCACATAGTCGAAGTTTTATAACTTCGAGCACAGAATGTTCAAACTATTCCATTCGTAGTTACAAAACTTTGACTACTGATAAAAAAAAAAAAAAAAAAGTAAAAACAAAATAAACTGTTGTAAGCAGGGGGGTAAGCTCCCCTGCGCCCTGCCCCCGTGTGCCCCCCACCCCTCGCTGCTTAAATATACCAACTTCGAGATTGCACCATATTGAAATGAACGGAAACCTCCCCTTATGGAGATTTCCATTTAAAAGCTCGAACTTGTACAAGTTCGAACTTATGGTCTTGACCATATGGGGTTCGAACTTGTACAAGTTCGACTATGTGATAGGAACCCGATGGTGCAGCATGCCCTCAAAACCATATAAGCAATGCATTCACTACAAATGACACACTAATTCCTTAGCCTGCTTTAGGATCTAAAACAAAACTTTACACAGGCATTTTACATATTTACAACCATACTCCCTGCAAATCATGTGGTGAATGTATTATACACTATATTGCAGATCTCAAATAGTTTAGGACTGGATACGACTAAGATGACCCTCAGTGGAACCCCATGATAAAAAGTAAGAAATCAAAGTCAGGACATAACCACAGCAATGGTTACTTTACTTGTTAAGTATTTAAGTACAAGATGAAAAAAGATCTCTACCCAAAAATTCCATAAATTCAGACTGAATACAAAATATAAAAAGAAAATATGAGAAAACATGACTCTTCTTCTTTCTTTTCATGTACTGAAAGTCTGGGCCATTACTAGAAATTCTTTCTAAGGAAGACTGACTGATCTACCCTTCAGATCCATTTCACCCTACTGGTTTGATCCTGACACATGTATATTAATCTATACTATGCATTTACCATTTGGTATTAAAAAGAAGAATATGTGCTACTGTGAGACTAATAGTATTCATAGTCCAGGGCTTTGCAGCTACATAGCTGTTATGCTCAAAGAGCACTTCTACATGTATATGCAGATGAGCTAAGCTCAGGTTATTAGCACTGAATAAGGAAAAGCAAAGGCATTTTGAGAAACATGCCTACTTTTGACAAAAGCATAAAGTATTTAAAGTCATATGAAGTATTAAATGAATGCTGTAGGCTTCATATTATTTTTGTATGTTTTCAGATATTACGGATGGATGAAGCTATGTTCAGTCACACTTAAAAGACTTAAGGCAAGTGGCAGATTGCACAGCTTGTATTATTAATATTTAAAAAAATAATTAAGGAGTTTAAAATGTACATATAAGGGTATCCTTATGTGGACACCTGTTGGATACTTCAAAGAATAGAAATGGAGAGATAGGAGAGATTGAAAAAGGGAAGACACAACAAAGGAGGAAATCACAGAAGGAAAACACCAAAAAGGTTGTGCTGGAGGAGACTGAAGAGGAGGGAAACTATGTTTTTGGTGGGGGATAGACCCCATATTTTTTCAGTTTTTTTTGTATAATAGGGCAGAGTTGTACAGAAATAAGTAAGATGTTGTAGAAGACAGGAGAAGGTAAAAGTACTGAGGTGGTGCCAGCAGGAGACCCAGTGTATAAAGCCTCAAACCTTTCCACTGCCAATGGGTGGTGCAGTGCAAGAGCCTAATATTGGGGAAGTAGGGTCCTGTGGTGGTTAGTGGTACTAACAGGAGTACCAGTGTATAACGCCTCAAACCTTTCCACTGCCAATGGGTGGTGTAGTGCAAGAGCCTAATATTGAAGAAGTAGGGTCCTGTGGGGGTTACATCATTGGCACCAACTGAGACAGTGTGTCTCGAGCACTCCAAACAGAACCTTCGACTGTCTGAATCCATCTGTACATAACCTGCTGCAACATGTCCTGAAGAAAATCCTGAAGCCTCCATTCAGAGAAGCTTGCCAGGTTGCCATGTGTTTAGGTGCCTGCAAGACCAGTGTCACCACCCACACCCTACAGGGATGTCCCTGGACAGGCAGAGGGTGAGTACTCCCTAATCTGGGATGTACATGCCTTGGTTGTTCTTGAAGATGTTGGATCTGTAACAAAAAAAATGAACATAAATGGGCGAGACAGAAAATAATAAAGGAAAAAAGAATGCATAATTTAAAAAAACAGTGGAAAAAGGGGTATAGACAAAATAGAAAATACACACAATGGATTCACACATCATGTTACACAGAATTCAGTTTCTTACTTTAAAACATTTTATTTTTTTAATCTTTATTGAAGTAGAGCAGAACATACAGGGAGTGATTATGCAGACATGAGAGTACTGATCTGGGAAGAGCATATGTGTACCTGGGGAGAAAGCTACGTAAAGTACTTATGCAGATTTTGGATGTTGGAAGTCCTTATGAGTACTTGGTAGGAGAATGCTTTGCTATCAGATTCTGACTGGGTTTACATGTTGCAGTCCACTACACAAACATAATGATTATAGTTGTCACTGATATGTGTATGTTTGCAATATTACATTGAAAACATGCTTTACAAATACCTACATGTTATAAAACTGGTTAAAGACAGAATACTGCATTTTATATATTAACATATGTTATACATTTGACTGCAGTAATGTACTGAATGCACTCTAGTGCTTCAGTTACCTTCCTTTATAAATTGTTTCTTTATATACAGTAATAAAATCAGTAAAACACAGAATACTGGACTTCCATACATATCTTTCACTCCTGACTGTAGTAACGTGCTGAATACATTCTAGTGCTTCAGTTCCCGTCATTTATGAATTATTTCCCTGTATATATTAATGAAATCAGTTAAAAACAGTTAAACACTCAGTACTACTTACTACTTTATTCATTCTTGCCAGCTTCTTCAGCAAGCCTTGCTGTTCTTCTTTCCTACTGTTAGCAATTAGAGGTGATTTGCTATCATCTACAATGTAGTCAGATATTACTAGCTCATACTTTAATATACTACCCCGATAAGCATCCAGAACTAAAAGGCATGCTTCAACACTACCAGCCGATCAAAGTTCTTTGCTCTAAACACAAACTCCTCCACTCCATCACTAAAACCCAAAATGCATCAAGAGCCTCCTTATACAAAAACTGTGTAACTACCCTCTGCAATGGCCTCACACATGCTCTCAGGCTTCTTGAAAACCAACAAACATTCAAAAGAAAACATCTGTCAACATACTGGCTCTGTAACTGTGCATCCCCAGAATAAGTATAGCATCTCTGTTTTCTTCCTCTTCTTCTACTATACCTCTGCTTTATTCTTTTCTTCTACTCTCTTACCTACTATCAGTCTGTCTTCACCCACTCCACCTTCTACCTATGTCTCTGTTAACTCTTTTACCACTCTTATTTATATCTCAAAATGAAATCAACCTTTTGCTATCCACCCTTTGTAAAGTAGTACTCTGTATTATGGCATCTATCCTACTGCATAGTTATCTGTTTATCTATATCTGTATTGAGTATAATTAGTATAAGAAGCCTTACTACTGTATGTATAGTTACAGTCTTATCTATTTTGACATTGTAATTGTATTTTAATTGTATTCTGCCTGACATTGTTGATATTATATAGCTTAAAAGATTTTGATTATAATTCCTGTACTGGAGCTTTTCTCCCCGGGCCTCCACTGGAAAGGGGCCTTTGTGCTCACACAGACTTCCCTGGTCAACAAATGTAAAATAAATAAATAAATAAAATACATTTTGTCATTTGCAAACCATATTTGCCTTAATAGTTGTAGTGTTACAGAAAGTTTTTTTTTTTTTCTAAGGTAACATGTACAGTTAGGTTCAGGAGCAGGGCCAGTGTTGGGGTTAGAGTTTGAATTAGCACACATTACTATAGTGGAACAGGGGAGCTTTCCTCCATTACTCCATCTTAATAATGTATGCTAACCCTAACCTTACATCAAATCTCACTATACACTTTTTACATTAGAAAAATCCTTTTCAATACACTACCACTACAATAGAGAGCTCAGACAATCACCACCCACACGCACGCACATGCGCACGCACACACACACAATATACACAACATCTGTCCCCTTAACTAACTCTTCCTCTAACACAGACACCCAGATACACACACACACACACACACACACACACACACACACACACACACACACACACACACACACACACACACACTCACACACTCACACCCCGATTGATAAACCAAGTACCTTTGTTAAAAAAAATAGTTAAATAAAACAGCAGTTGCTTAATTTGCACTGTTTGCACAAACTACCCTGCATGAAACTTTGTCATCCAAAGAAGCATTTGACCAAACGTAGTGTAACCATATACAGTTGACCCTTGAACAACACAGATTTGGGCAGTGCCACTTTTACATGGATTCTTTTAATAATTTGTAGCCATTGGCAACTGAGAGAAACAAATGTAAAGATGCTATTACAATGTCTATTTTATCATGTACAACTGTACAATATACACACATTTCTTAGGAAAATAAAAATTAAAGATTTTTTTATATAGTATACCTTAAGTGCATAAAATATCTTTAGTATCAGCTGATTTTTACTCATTAACTAAATGCTATACAGTATGTGTTACACAAATCTATTACATAAAAAGTACATTTTTTAAAAGTTAGCCAGCATAAGAACTGTAGTTCTGCACAATTTGTAAGGCGTCACTAATCACCTCCAAAGGATCAGTTCATTTTTCCAGTAAATTACATAAGCAGTAAAAAGTGAGCTCTCCCAGTTCTCGTATTACTGTGTTTTTCATCATGTTTAATTCAGTGCTGTAAACCCTGAATAACAACAACATGGTATCCAAACAAAGTGCCACCACTGATCCTGGAAGTGCTGCCAAGAAGCAGAGAGAAGTCATGACATTACAAGAAAAATATGAGCTGATTGAGATGTACAGCAGATTGAGGTCTGCAGCTGCCATTGCTCAGCATTACAAGATCTTTGAATTGAGCATAAGGACCACTGTAAAAAAAAAAAAAAAAGGAAATTCTTGAAGCCATCACTGTAACTATACCAGCAGGAGTAAAAACCTTGCAGTTTTTGTGAGATACCACGTTATCTCATACTAGAAATGCAACTACACGCTCTAGGGACCTAAACCTTGTCACCACAATAAACAGGACATGCTGGAGGGATGGATTCCTGTCCCAGAGACTTCCCATACTCTGGAACAGGCTACCCATCTATGTCAAGCAAAGTTCTTCATTAGCACTTTTCAAGAAAAATCTTGATGAGTGGATGGGAAATAGGAAATACACCCCGGGGATCACTTCTGTGTCTCTGCTCGACAGTGGCACAGGAAAATAACTTTCTTGGGTGGCGTAAGCCAGGGAACCTTTTGGCTAAGCTTACATAGGCCCTTGGGCCGATAGCCTATTACCTACCTATGAACTTATGAACCTATGAACCTATGTGAATGCACAATTTCCACAAGAAAGACATAGATTCTAATACGATTCAACAAAAAGCAAAGTCATTACATGACAACTTAAAGCCAAGGAAAACTGAATGACCTAGTTCTTAAGCTGGAGAATTTAATGCCAGCGAATAATGGCTTGATAATTTTAAAAAGAGGTACAGTTTTAAAATAATGTTAAGATAACAGAAGAAGCATCTTCTGCCACTCAAGAGGCAGCAGACAAGTTCCCAGATGTCATTAGGAAAATCATTGATGAGAAAGAATATATGTCTAAACAGGTTTTTAATGCAGATGAAAGTGCCCTATTCTGGAAACAAATGCCACCAAGAATATTTATTAGTGAGGAAGAGATGTGACCATCAAGATTTAAAGCAGGAAAATATAGGATAACTGTACTGTCTTGTGCAGATGCAGTTGGGTTTATGATAAAAACTGCCCTTATCTATAAAGCTGCTAATCCCCAAGCCTTGAAGGGAAAATACAAACACCATCTACCAGTCTTTTGGACATACAAGAAGGCCTGGACAATGAGAACCATTTTTCTATATTGGTTCCATTGTTGCTTTGTTCCTAAAGTCAGGAAGTACATTGCAAATAAGGGACAGGCTTTTAAAATTCTTTTGACAGTGGAAATCGCCCCTGGACACCCAGAACTCCATGAGTTCAACACCAAAGGTGTCAAAGTGGTCTAACTGCCCCCAAATATGATATCTCTAATTCAGCCCCCGGATCAGGGCATAAGGACCTTTAAGGCTCATTACACATGGTACTCTATGGAATGGCTTGACAATGGTATGGAAGACAGCCCTTACAGAGAGAACATCATGAAAGTCTGGAAGGATTACACCACTGCAGATGCCATCCATGTTATAAAAAAGTTGTGAAAGCCATCAAGCCCCAGACGATAAACTCCTACTGGAGAAAACTGTGTCCAGATGTTGTACATGACTTGACAGGATTTATGACAGCGCCAATCAAGGAAATCATGGAAGAGATTATGGATATAGCAAAAAAGGTGGAGGGTGAAGGATTTCAAGATATGGATCTTGCTGAAATTCAAGAGCTAATGAACACCACATCAGAGGAATTAACAGAAGATGAATTGATGGAGATGCCTGCTGCTGAACCAGTGCTGGATGATGAGGAAAAAGATGGAGATGAAGCAGTTCCAGGGAACAGATTGACATTAGACAACCTGGCAGAAGGGTTCCCATTATTCAAGGCTGCTTCTGACTTCTTTTATGACATGGACACTTCCATGACTTCCATGATATGGGCACTGAAACTAAAGCAAACCATGGAAGAAGGATTGGTACCACATAGAAACATTTTAGAGAAGTGAAGAAGAAAAAAGTCAGGCAGAAATTACTACATAATTCCATCAAGCTAAACCAAGCATGCCTGCCTCCCCTTCCATTTCTTCTGTCTCTGAGACAGCACAGCCAATTTGATAATGTACCTCAACTGTTCTAACAGTAAATTAATCATTATTCTGTACAGTTAATAAATTGATCTGCTGTGTATGTGTGTGACGGTCTTTATTTAAAGATCTAATAACTGTACGGCATCAAATGTTTTTGCATTATCTTCCCTTACATATTCATCTTGTGCAAAACTTGTATGGAGGTGGAAGTGGATAGCCTATCTTTACACAAGCATAAGATGAGTGACATTTAAAATAAAATTAATACAGTACTGTAATGTGTGAGTTTTCTTAATGCCTTAAACTATAATTTAAAAGAATTATTGCTGTACAATAACAGTTGGCCTAAGCATCTGCCTTGTACAGTAATTGGAGAAATTGCGTATTAGCCTGTCATCACAGGTGAGTGGGTTTTGAAAATGTACTGCATATCTGTATTATTAATATGACTGTAATAACATTATGACATAAAAATGTTATGTTGATTTATGCATTTAGTGTACAGTCAGGCAACTGTGACACAATTGTATTGATTACATTAAATTACTATAGGCTAAAACAATCATATCGCTGCTTCTCTGTTATCAATGCATGAATTGTTATGAATTTCTTTTTCACATTATCTTTTCAGTTTTGATGTCCAATACTATTATACTTATAGGTTCATAGATTCATAGGTAGATACTAGGCTATCTGCCCTAGGGCATTTATAAGCCTAGCCAGAGTGTATTTGGCTTCCACCTCCCTATTAGATTAGCCTACTGTGCCTCTGTAAAGTAGGTCACAGAAGGTACCCTTTTAAGATTAGTTTACTGTGCCTCTGTTTAGCAGGGACACAGAAGAGATCCCAGGGTTGAATTTGCAATTTCCCATCCACGCGTCCAGATTTCGCTTGAAGAGGGTCAGCGGGGGGCTATGTCTAACATGAATTGGGATTCTATTCCAGAGTGAGGGGAGCCTCTGGGAAATGAATCTGTCCCTCCAGCATGTCCTATTTATTTTTGTACTGAGGTTTAGGTCCCTGGAGCATGTAGCTCTAAGGGACTTGGATTTTTTGAGGTGGAGCATGTCCATTAATTCTGGGTTTGACATGGCTTTGTACGTCAGGCATAGATCGCCTCTGAGTAGGCGGTAAGCAACTGAGTAGAGCTGGAGTTTCTTTAGTCGAGCTGCATAGGACATCTGTTTGTAGCCCATGATCCTCTTGGTGAGGTACTTTTGGGGTCTCTCCAGTTGCTGCAGGTGTCAGGTAAAGTACATCCCAAAAGGGGCATTGTATTCAATTATGGGCCTGATGAGTGACGAGTAGAGGGGCACAATGACCTCGCTTGATCTAGATGCAAACCCTTTTGTGATAAGGTGGGCTATATAGAAGGTCTTTCTAACCACTTTGGCAAAGTGATTATCAAAGGAGAGATTACTATCTATGTTGGTCCCCAAATCTCTAATTACTTCTTCCAGATTTTAATGGATTACCACCTATGTGGTAATTTGTGGGCACCTTGTTTTTCCCAAAGGGGATGACTATGCACTTTTTAGCATTTAGCTTGAGGCCGTGGCTCTGGCACCAAGCATCCATCTCTGTGAGACCCTTTTGGAGGATGCTTGTGTCAGCTGGAGATTCGATTATGGCCCCCAGTTTGGAGTCATCTGCAAACTTTGTCAGCCATAATCCCCCCATGTTAGCCTGAACCTCAAAGAAGTATATATCGAACAAGAGAGGTCCCAGAACTGAGCCCTGTGGGACTCCACTTGTACCTGGTTTGGATTCGGACATGGCACCTGCGATTCTGACCATGTGAGTTCTATCTCTGAGCCAGTTTGCAACCCATCTTGTGATATAGGGGTTGATATTTAAGCTGGTAAGCTTATTTATGATGCCCGAGTGGGGTATTGTGTCGAAGGCTTTTGCAAAGTCCAGGTAGGCTGTGTGGACTACATTGCCCTCATCTATGGCTTTGGTAACTGTTTCAAATAAATCAACTAGGTTTAAGAGGCAAGATCTGCCCTTAACAAAGCCAAATTGGGTAGGGTCCAGTGTCTGGAGGCTCCCAATGTCTTTGTTTATGAGTTCCATGATAATACGCTCCATAGCTTTAAAGACCAGACTAGTCAGGCTTATGGGGCGATAGTTTCTGGGGTCCGTTGTGGCACACCTTTGTGGAGTGGGACCACTGTAGCTGTACGCCATTCTTTGGGTACATATCCTGTAGTAAGGCTAAGTTTGAACAGTGACCTAATGTGAGGGTTCAGTTCTTCTTGGAGCTCATGTAAGACACAGCCTGGGACACCATCCAGTCCCATAGATGCTGTGTTTTTTGCTTTGGAGAGGGCAGCTTTCACCTGTGCATCTGTGATGTCAGGGGGGGTTACATTCAGTTGGGATAGGCATTTGCTCCTTTGGGGGGAAGGGGGGAGAAATTTACGCTGAATCTGTCTGCCAGGATGTTGGCTATGTCTGTAGGTTTGGTATATTTTGTACCGTTATGCAACAATTCAGAGCATATCTGGGAGTTTCCACCCATGTTCCTGACATAACTAAAGAAGGCCTTGTGATTATCTTTAGTGTCTAGGGCAATTTTTCTTTTGAAACTGGCCTTTGATGATTTTATGAAGGATCGAAGTTTCTTGCTAATACTGATCAGAGATGCCTTCCCTTTTTGGGATTTATGCTCTGTTGTGTAGTAGCTTCCTCCTTCTGTTGTATAGCTTATTTATGGCTGGGGTCCACCAGACCAGTCTCCTGTTTTTGGAGGAGTGAGTCTTGGTTTTATTTGGGATAGTATGATCCATGCATTCCTGCAGGTGCTCATAGAATGCATTTGTAAAGGATTCTGCGGATTGGGCTGTATTATCCTCTGGCCCAGGGGCTTTGAAGGATTCCACCTCAATCTTGAGAAGTGCAAAGTTGGCTTTTGAGAAATTCTTTACAGTGATTTCCTTGGCTGGGGGTGGGGACGGGATATGGATGTTCAGGGAAATTTGTTTATGGTCTGATCTTACCAATGAGGGGTTTACCTCTGGTGTGGATCATAGAGTCACCATGTTGGTGATGACCAGGTCCAATATGTTGTTCCCTCTTGTGGGAGTGGTGACCAGTTGTTCCATTGCGTTAGTGTTTATAAATTCAGGGAACCGTTGGGCAAGGGTGTTTGGGCTTGAGTAGTTTTCCCAGTCAATGTTTGGGTAGTTGAAGTCACCCAATAACATAGTGTTTGGAGAGACCTTCATATTCTCCAGTGTTCTCAGGAATGCCAAGTGGGGTTCCTGTAATAGGGAGGGTGTTCTGTAGCAGGCTACAAACTGAAAGGCAGTTTTGCCCGCTGTTAGTTGCACATGGATGGTTTCCAGTGCTTTGTGCAGTGCCACTAACCTGGAGGTGTAGGTATCTTTGATGAATATAGATACTCCCCCTCCTTTTGTTCTTCGGTCCGAGTTTTGGGGCCAAAACCCATGGTATGAGTTATAACCTGGTAGTGCTGGGGTGCTCTCAGGAGCCTTGAACCAGGTTTCTGCTACTGCACAGACATTGAATTTCTCCATACTGAGGAGAGCCTCGAGTGCGTGCATCTTGAGGTTTAGACTTCTGGCATTGAGTAGCATTACCTTTAGTTTTTTTATCCTTGGGTTGTCTATGGAGGTGGGTTTGTCCTTTGAGCCTTGCCTAAAAAAGGCACTATGGGGGTGGCAAGAGCCTTGGCCAGTATACGAAAGCCTAAGGGTGACAGGTGCAAGCCATCTCTAGCGAAGCAACGTGGCTTGTCGAGCATGTCATCCCAGGCTGACAGACACTGGATCCCCTTTGAATGACACCAATACTTTAGCCATTTGTTGAAACTGATCATTTTGCCTTTATACTGTGGCATCATTCTTGGTGAGGGCAAGATGCTATTCAAGGTCAGGGTCATACCAGCCTTGGCTACATGGTCAGAGAGCTCCTCTATGTCTCTTTTCATGTAGTCCAGGGAGGTATGTCTCAGGTCATTCACACCAGCATGGACAATGACGGAGTCATACTTGTACTTGCTTTGGAGTGACCTGAGTGCTTGCGTTATGTGGCGGATCCTGGCACCCGACAGGCAGCTTACAGTGACCTTCTCCTTGTTCAGTCTGGTGAGCGGGATGTCAGTATGCCAGACAATAGAGTCCCGTATAACAAGTGTATTTGGTGTGTTGTTTGGCCTTAAGGGCTGTGACTGTGAGGCACACTGATTTTGTGAGATATGTGATTCGTGGGTATTGTTGAGGGGTGGCTGTTGCTTGGATATCTGCTTAGGAGGTCTTTGCTGTTTAGGCAGATTTTTATTTAGAGTACTCGAGTATGTTTTTGTGTGTTTATGTGTTGGGTATGCAGATGCAATAGGTCTGTGTGAGACTGGATTTGTGGTGTGGGTGGTTACCTTTTCCTCCTGACTGACTGTGCCAGTCTTGGGTTGAGAGAGCTCTGCCTCCAGTTTGGCTGTGTAACTGCATCTCTCACATGTATTAGAGTTTGTTAGAAGGAGGAGAGGGTTGTCTGTGTACATAAGGCAATTGTAACATTGCCTCAAAATTCCCAGATTCACCAGCTGGACTGGAGAGTAACCTTGAAACTGACCCATGGACATACCAGATTAGTATAGGGAACTGTTTTTTTACTGATGAGATTAGGGAAGGGAACTGATTTTTCACTTGATCAGGAAGGACCAATCGGGAGCCTAATACTTATGAGAAGTCAAGGAGGGTGTAGTGCTTTAGTTAGTTAGTGTTTCCTTATAAGAGCTGAGCAAGTGCAGGGCTTTAGAAAGAGAATAGAGTGATTACTTTGAGAGTCTGAACAGTTCTAAGGGAAAAAGTGAAGAGCAGAATTTGTGGAGCCTGGAATAGTTTAAACCTGTTTATTGGGCGCTGCCCGATGCTGCTCAGTGCGCAAAACCACGCAAAAAGAGAGTTGTAGGGTTTTAAGAGAGAGAGATCAAGGAGTTTAGAATTGACCCAAAATGGCCAATAAAACTACAGCTTCTAGGTAGTAACCACTCCTCCAGGGACAGGCAGGCTGTTCAGTGTTAACCACTCCCACTGGTGAACACAGAGACTTCCCTTTAGCCCAAGCAAGCACTGGCCTTCTAGAAACTTCCAAACAGTTCAGAACAGCAAATCTGTAACTAAACTTTCTTAACTTTCAGAAAGTGGGAAAAAAGCAAGATTGTTTTTTTTTTTTTGTTTTCTTTTTGTTGTAGTTTAAAGGTAGCAGAGATACACAAGCAGCAAAATAATCCCAACAGTGCAATAAATGACCCCACACTTGAGTGCTAGGCCAAAATCAGGTGAAATGCAGTTTTTTAGAGAAAAAACGATTTTAAATTAAGTGCAACACAGGAAATGCAGTAAACAGGCTCTATATGTGTTCCAAGTACTGTTACTGTTACAGATATAAAATTTAGCAAGCCAGAAAATGCCAAAAAGTAGGCAGCAAAGCAGTAAAACTTAACAAAAAATCAGAAGAAAATACTTAAAATCACAAAAGTGGCTCCTTTTCTTCTCTCAGCATTTTCTCCCCTTGGTAGGTGCTTCAGCAACAACTAGCAAGCCTGAAAAGACGCCAAAACCACGAGGCAGCCGGGTTTTAAGAGAGACAGATCAAGGAGTTTAGAATTGACCCAAAATGGCCTATAAAACTACAGCTTCTAGGTAGTAACCACTCCTCCAGGGACAGGCAGGCTGTTCAGTGTTAAACAACTCCCACTGGTGAACACAGAGACTTCCCTTTAGTCCAAGCAAGCACTGGCCTTCGAGAAACTTCCAAACAGTTCAGAACAGCAAATCTGTAACTGAACTTTTTTAACCTTCAGAAAGTGGGAAAAAAGCAAGTTTTTTTTTTGTAGTTTAAAGGTAGCAGAGATACACAAGCAGAAAAATAATCACAACAGTGCAATAAATGACCCCACACTTGAGTGCTAGGCCAAAATCAGGTAAAATGCAGTTTTTAGAGAAAAAAATGATTTTAAATTAAGTGCAACACAGGAAATGCAGTAAACAGGCTCTAGATGTGTTCCAAGTACTGTTACAGATATAAACTTTAGCAAGCCGGAAAATGCCAGAAAGTAGGCGGCAAAGCAGTAAAACTTAACAAAAATCAGAAGAAAATACTTAAAATCACAAAAGTGGCTCCTTTTCTTCTCTCAGCGTTTTCTCCCCTTGGTAGGTGCTTCATCTGCATACATTTTTTTGTGTCATATAAGACCATATTGATGTATACTGACATCTTGTAAACAGACAATGCAACCTACAATATTGATACATTACAATACTGTACAGAAATGTACAATATTTTCTTTTATTATTTTATTAATGACATTTTTCTTTGCTCTGGCTTACTTATTATAAGAATTCATTAGAGTCTATAGTACTGTAAATATAAAATGTATAACATGTTTTAATAATTTGTTTATGTTATTGGTAAAGCTTCTGGTCAACAGTAGGCTATTGGTACTGTAGTTTTATTGGGATGGGACAAAAGTTTACACTGGGGGTGTCCACACCCCTAACCCCTGTAGAAAGATCTACAAGGAAATACCTTAATTTGAAAAAAAAACATTTAAGAGTAAAAAAGAAAAAAAAAAAAAAAAATTCAGAGGTCTGAAACATCAACCTTCATTTTCTATTCTATTTCTGACTTAATAACATTTTATTGTCTTTCATGTAGCCCACACACTAGCAAAGTAGCTGGCTGATTTTTACAGTTTGATTTTACACGCTATCATTACTTTGAAGTAAATTATATGATTTGGCCAAATTAGGGAAAGTGATATATTACCTGTGATTTTCAACACTTAATGTATTTATAACTTCATTCCAAATTATTTTACATCATGCCTTGCAGCAGCTATGCCAGAAATTGTTACAATACTCTTGCTACAGTAATAGTATCATCTCATATCTTCTAATTTTAGATATTATGTGATATGAACAATCCTTGTAATACATTCTATAATATGTCATGGACTACATGTAAGTAAATGAAACAGACTATTTAATTCAGTCTGTAATATTTCAGTACAAAATATACCTTATAATAAATGGAAATATTAAAATAAGCTCTGCATGTTAACTATCTCTTAAATGACTAAAACATGAAAAATTAATGTATGTAATAGGAATATATTTAAGCTATGGTGTCCTGTAATTGATAAATGCTGCCATTCTGAAATGATATCAATGAAAATATAACATACCTATGAACCCCATGTTGTGGATATATTCATATTTGGAATATGAGGTCTGATCGGTGAAATATGCTGTATAGAGTAAACAGACCTTTAGGCTACATTAACTAGTCATAAACTACTTAGCAGTTTAACTGAGTTACAAGCTTTTCTGGATAGGTCAATACATTGCACAGCACCATTCATTTGAAGGAAAGATACCTCCTGCAGAGAAAGGTCAGTTGCATCATTTACTTTCACTGTTTGCCTTCAGTCATATAAATTTACATATGGAACCTAATTAACATTCTAAAGACAATCCTTCAACATGTGATCTCCATATATGTAGCACAGCAGTGCCAACCACTGTGAAATGTTTGCATTCATCATTACTAATCAGCAACACATTAATGCAGATAGTACAAGTAAGAAAAGTCTAGAAAATGTTTGCTTAAAGGAAACCAAAAACAATATGAAAAAATAGTACGCCTAGAGCAGGAGAGGCAAACTAAATATTCTGCTAGAAAGAAGAGAATGATTTGCATTTATAAATCATCCATACCTTGTTTCATGTATAACTAGAAATCTTTTCATACCTTCATGCCCTGAACATGGCTTGGAACTATTGATTAAGATCATGATATTCCTAAGACGCCACAAGGGCATGGTCAAGCCCTTGTGTTGCTGGAACTCAACACAGATGTCTATAAGCCTGTTAAAAAAGCTCAGCTTGAACTGGTTTCAAAACAACAAAATAACAGAAAGTGAAACAGGATTTCTGTTCTAAGTATGTATCGTACAGCCAGAACAACACCTGCACAATATAAACTAATATAAATATAATAAAGTTGTCACCATTTCGTTTGCTAAATGTCTGGCAATTCTTATAGAAAAGAAAGAATTTATGACAATTTCAATTAATTATCAAAATAAAAATTTGCTATTATAGTTATTGTCAGTTTGCTTCTATTATTTTATATAATGTCATGTGTTTCAGATAAAATATAACATTTTTTGTAATATTTAGAGCAAACTTATAAAATACTTTTCTTCTAAAATATCAGGATATTTGATATTCACTTGAATTCAGAAAAGTGCTTACCACTTATGGAAACTGCTTACTGCAGGCAGGTCAGTTTTTGGGAGGGTAAGGAAATGCTATACAGAAATAGCTATGGCTGCAATGAGAAATACATCATTACTGGCTCATTAGCATGTCTCTGAATTGCAGTCTAGGTGACAATAACTCTGTCAGACCTGGCAGTGACAGTGCTCTCCCTAACAGGCCCTGCATCACATTGAGAAAGAGACGCCCTTACACTCACATTCTCACACACACCCACACACACCCACACACACACACACACACACACACACACACACACACACACACACACACACACACACACACACAAACACATACACACACACTAACAGGCAGTGGGGGATGGAGACAATGATAGTCTGAAATCAACAAGTTGAAATATATGTATATATATATATATATATATATATATATATATAAAATATAATAGAAATATACTATTCTAATAATTTTTCTTTATTTTTTATCACAAGCTAACATCAGTGAGGTGTACAGAGGTTGGCTAACCTTTGGTGAGATAATAAGGTAGGACATGTTTGAAAAACACAGGACAGTTATGTAATGTGAATAGCCTGAGGGCAGTATATGTGTATATGAACAACATATCAAAATACATTAAACTGCCACAGTGACTTTTAATTTCTTTACAAACACATCAGACTTGTGCAATGCAATGACTATCTTGTTTTTTTTTTTTTTGTGGGGGGCAGGCTGTGTATGAAAGCAAAGGGCATAATGTATTTAAAAGAATCACTAACATTTTGGGGTGTGTATACGTGCAAAGAGCATACAATTGAAATTAATTATTATGGCCGTTGTTTCTTTGCAATCAAAGATCAAATGTGAACACAGAAGGTGTATATATTTTTGGAGTAAAGATGAAGAAGCATGTTATACATGAAAGCAAACATTTTTTTTGCATCATCACTATTAAAAAAAAAAAAACATGACGTGGGAGAGCAGCTTATGTGTCAAACAGCAGAAATTGAATTAGTGGCTCTCATATTTTTCATTTTTGGCCCAATCAGACATCAGACATATACAGAAGGTAGACGTCATTTTGTGGGGAAGGTGATAAATGAAAGTAAAAAGCAGTTATAAGATCACTTCTGAATGATGATTGATTTTTTGAGTGGAGACTATATCTGTTCTGCAGCAATATGGCCATTATATTTAAGTGAGAACTTTAGTACAGACAGAGGTGTAAGTAGGAACACATTCCTTACTTTGCGTGTGTGTGTGTGTTTATTTCCTATTTAAGTATTATATTGGAAATCAATGATCTTTTGTGCTATGTGACTATTGCTTATAAGATTATGTGAATCCATTGTCTACAGCACAGCTGCACTAAGTCTTCATTAGAGCTGAAACAAAAAAAAAGTAATTTTTGTTTCTCCAGCTAAGGGGACATTTATTTTACTATATATAGGCCAACACCCTGTGTACTTAAAAGGGAGTCTGTGTCATATGAATCAAAATGGACATGCAGTAAATTTCTTGAGGATAAAAATTATTTTTTTTATTGATTCCCTCCCTTCAGCTCACTATTTGCTATCAGCAGCTCCTATGCTCATTCACTGGGTGTACTGGACCCACCTTAACCTCCCCTAGCTTTATCTCAACTCATGTCCCAGGCCAGTGAGAAGATTGATGATAGTGGTACAGCACCATACTGCTACTGGGGAGTATGCCTTAATCTGCCAGCCTTGAAGCAGCAGCTGTGTGAGTTCCGCAATCTCACCATGTGACTAAGTGGTATACTGCTTGCAGTGAGCCTAGGCAGTGTCATCAGCATAGGTGAGCTGACATCAGCTGCTCACTCCTATATACTTCCTCATCAGTCCCTCCCGCACCCATGCTTAAGAAGCAAGTATGGAAATGAAATTACTTTCTGAATGAGGCAATGTTATCTGCCAACATTATGGGATCATGTAGACAGTTCAGCAAGCCTGGGGAAGTTTAGAACAGGATCTCATATCAAGAGCAAGAGAAAAGGAAGGTCTGGAAAGAAGGAAATAGCTTGAGTTTCAGAGAGAGTTGTTGGAAGCTTTATTTAATTGTGTGTAGCAGGCATCATTCATAGTTAAGAAGTTTATATGTTAAGTATTTTAAGGAGTAGAGGAGTCCTATTAGTAACTAGTAGCCATTTTCATTTGGGGAGATGTATGCAATGGTGTTCAAATCTACTAGAAATGTTAATAATTCTTAGCATTTGACTGTCAGCTTTTTTAGCTGGTTGGCATTGTTTGATGATGAAAGGGCTATTATGGACAATTTGTATTCAAGTCTATGTAGAGGTAGGAAGTAGGTGAGGTTATTATAGTACCAAAACCACCAGTAGACAGATATGGGTTACATATAGCACTATGAGCCAAGGATGTGTGGTTGGCTCTGTCAAGCCATGATTTTGGCAGCCTAGTTGTGTATAAACAGGAATGAGCAGGCTCACTTGGGAAGATGTAGTAGACCCTTACATCAAGTACTTGGGGAGGCGATTAAGCCAGAAAAATGAAATAACCCTCATGGCTGCCTAGATGTCTCTTCCACCATGAACTGCTTTTTCTCTAGTGATGGGGAATGAAAGGGCAGTAATGGCAGTAACTAGACAGACAGCAGACACAGCAAACAGAAAAAGCAACACAGAGGTAATGCAGGGCCAGAAACTTTGCTGGGGGAGGGAATATACTTCTTGCCTGAAGCCCATGCATAATTTAATTTCAAATTGTCCGTGTATATCTTCTGACTGTAAAGTCAATTAAAAAAAGAGAAGATAGCCACCACACTAGCTAAAATCTTGACACTAGTAGAATTGGAGTAGCAGATGTCAGCTTGGGGAAGTAAAAAACTGGGTGAGTCACAAGAACTTTTGGTGCTGCAGTCAAAATGAAATAGCTAGTCAAAACTACTAAAACAGAGTTAGCAAAATTTGCCAGGGCCAGTAAGGAACAACCAGAATCACTGACACTAAATAGCTGGCTTTGGGAATAAACTTTATTATGAGTAGAAAAGGAGGAGATGCATATGTCTGGAGTTTGGGTCAAGTTTGAATCACTGTATCCTCACTTTTGCCATTGGAGAGCACTCGAGGAGAAATGACTCTAAAATTTGCCATTTGTGGGGGAGACAAAGGACTTCAGACTGGGCAACTCCAACTCCTGAATATTACTTGTGCCTCTAAAGCAGTAGGGACTACTTATGAGACATCACAAAATAGCTTCTCAGCTTGTCTGCCAGACAGATGGATCCTGTGAAATGTGAATAGAGGATGAGTCTATTGTTCTGGAAGGCCCACTTCCAGGTTCTTATGTTCTGTCAGCTGAATGATTTCTTTCCAGCATGTTGAGGCACCAAGAACCTGCAATATTGCTGGAATAAATGGAAATATAGCCTTATGGACTTTATTTCTGCTGAGCTTGGAGTGAAAGACCTGCTGCCATCTATAAGTCATTGATGTGTTTTTTCTATCTATTCTTGTCTGGACCAGAGTCCTTGTGCTGAGTATCTGTGTCAGCAGCCTCTTCATTCCAATGAGGAAGCTTTCATTTTTATTGTAATTTTATGAGGAAGAGAAACAAAGGATTTGCATTTTAGAATGCTGACACAAAGAAGCCATCAATTCAGCATTTTCTTGCATGATGTGGTCATTTTGATAAATTAATTCAACGAGGCGGAGTATTGCTGAAGAACTTTCATTTGTTATCACATGTGGTAGCAGCAAATGCGAGGACTGAATTAGTCCAAGAGTGCTGAAGTGTAATCAAAACAAAGACAGATTTGTTGACAACAGAAGTTGAACTGTAGTGACTTTGTCATTCTCTCAGGAGAAGAATGCCTGCTATGTCTTAGTGTTTAGGGAGTTGTTGTGTCTTTCGACTTTTTCCCATTTAGGGGTCACCACAGCAGAACTCCGGTCCGCTAATGATTGGTAGTTGATTTTTACGTGCCGAGTTACCAGCCCTGACGCACAACCTTCAACGAAGGTACGCCCATTCACGCATGTCCCCCATGCAGAAGATGCTTTAACTGAGAATCGAACCGGACAGCGTCTTACT
Organism: Protopterus annectens; assembly: GCF_019279795.1. Taxonomy (NCBI): domain Eukaryota; kingdom Metazoa; phylum Chordata; order Ceratodontiformes; family Protopteridae; genus Protopterus; species Protopterus annectens. The sequence goes on from NC_056730.1 coordinate 1,025,501,565, forward strand.
GTGAGGCGACAACGCTACCACAGCACCACCTTAGTGTCTAGGGAGTACCCTATGAAAATCAAGAAGTGGTTTATAGTGAGGTGGGATTTTAACTGCATCTTAGTGCAAACATTTATTTCAGGCATGTCGGGAATATTGTTTCTTTCATTTTGTATTCATATATTTGCTTGAGGACCCAAGTGTTGTTATTAGTAGCAATCACAATATAGCATGGAGTCCTGCAGCAAACTAGAAACTGATCAGAAAAAAGTTTATCTGTGCATATTTGCTGTGTTATATTAATAAATGCTAATCAGAAGTTTTTTTACACTGGAATAAGTGAGTCCCTATACAGTAGTATTTAAGTGCACTGTTAAGTAACATGTTTTTTTTAATGTAAAATTTGATCAGGATTCATATTTAATGTCTTTGTGTAAACAATAGAAATATTGGTACATGTTTGCATTCTCACATGAAACAAATCAACAGTAACCACCAAGTAGTTGTTATAAGACTTAAGTGGTTAGTCCATGGATTACATGACCCAGTGTCTCAGGTGCTCCTAAGGCTTACTCTGTTCCTGATACACAGTGGACAAAGTTACAGACAAATCAAATCTATGCATATCCTAATTTTAGCAATCCCTGCACTCCCACCTAGGTATTCTCTTTTCATTTTCTGACCATCTCTACAAAAAGAAATTGTATTCGACTCAGTGACCTTACTATTAACTGGCTTGCAGCTTGCCAAAGCTTACATAAACAATAAGCATCCCTTCTTAGTTTTATTCGGCTAGTAACCAACCTGACTCACTACATTAAATCAAACATGCCTGCCTTTTACGCCTACCTCCCTCAACGTCCTAGCTAACTCACACTGAATAATATCTGACCCATTATATTATTTTCATCTTTAAAATAAATTGAAAGTTACACCAGTTCTTATTACTTGTTGAACTTTAATAGTTGTGAAAACACAAAACAAAAAGAAAACAAAGAAAAACAATGTATGTTCTGAACTTTATAATATTAACTTGTCCAAACTTTACATTGGCGTCGGTCCCATCTCTCCTTTTCCTATTTTTATTTAATTTCCTGCTTCCCATTCAGGATAACTTCTACAGGCTTCAATGAAATTACTGTCTTTGATTTCCTCCAACACTGAAACAAATATGGAGGACTTTAGGAAAAAAAATGCTGCACCTTTGAAAGGAATATAATGACTGCTCATACTTCAAACTATTTTTGAAGTTTAGACATGAACGGATAGCCATTATAATATCCATTTCTGACTGCTGTAAAACAGAACAGTGATCATTACTCAGCAATCACAGATCTGTAATTGACAAAAATTAAAAAAAAAAAAAACCTTCCTGTTTAAACCAGAACACATCCTATAAAGCCACTTGTTTACACCTGCAATGACCAGATCTCCTGATAGGAGATTGCTGAAATTCTAAATGTACTTCTCATCCCCTTCACATTCCTAATTAAAGTATCTCTTTTCCTTCATTCAGCCATTAGAACTGCCATTTGGGTTTGCCTTTAAGCCCACTCTCCCAAGTCAGGGTGCTGTTTTTTAAACTTCTCAATCACTATTCGCCTACACATAACACGGTTCATCAAAACTTAAAGAAACACTGCATGTACTTTCATCTCTCTTTAACCAATGTTTATTTCTGCTCAGGTATCGTTCCATCTGAAAATAAATATGTGATAATTATCTCCTTTCTCTAGACATTGGATCTTTTTTTAAATTAAGTACTTCAGACCAATTGCCAATCTATATGCATTTGCAAGCTGCTGACCTAATATTTCATAGTATAGATAAAGGAGTATAAATTAGTTGCATCTTTAATGTCCCCGAGAAAGCTTTTGGCCTTGTAAATCACTCCCAGCCTCTTTCCCACCAATTTTACCAATCAGGTTTCCAGTGAAACTCTTGACTGAATTAAGTGATGTATTTCTTACAGCCGCATTTAAATATCCATCCATTGGGAAAACCACTTTTTTCTGGTTAGGATCGTGGTGGCAGCAAGCAGAAAAGGGTGGTGCAGACTTCCCTTTCCTCAGCAACAGACTATTACATCATTTCAGATCCATAGTTCTTTTTTTTTTTTTTTTTTTAATATTTTTATTCATTTCCAAAAACAAGAAGACATGAATGCAGGTTATTTATGACAATGAAGTATTTACAAATTATTTAAAAAGGTAGGCTAAAACCTCTAAACAGATATCAAACATTAAAACCAAAATAAAGTATTTACAAGGGTGTCTATTGTTGACATATAATTGACTTTCTATACAATTGTTTCCTGATTATAATCTGCTGCAGTCATTATTCTCCAGTATTTCAGTTACTTTTTGCCATGCTACGTATAATGATGTAGTTCTTTCAGTTCTTCCTTTAATAGTGTTCATTTCCAATTGCGATACTGCTGACACCATATTCATGAATTGCTTAAAAGTTGGAGAAGCTTTGGATTTCCAGTTTGATGTAATGTTCTTCCTTGCAATAGCTAGGAGAGTCCGTAAGATTACATATTTTGTTCTTGGCACACAGTCGGGTACAGGTGCATTAAACAAAATAATAAATTTGGAAATCTGGAATTTATCATTGAATACCATTTGCAGAAAATAATTTATTTTATCCCAATATGGTTTAATCAAATGGCATTTGTAGAACATATGTTGCCAGTCTGCTTTTATTGATAAATCACATCTCCAGCAGCCAATATTTTTCTTCATAGTTCTTTTGATGTAAGCTGAGATAGGTAGGTGTCTGCTCCAGTGCTTCCTTTCATTTAGCTATATATGGCATACTGTCTGTGGGAGGCACTCAGGATACATCCTAAGCTGAGATTGAAATACGTCCTTGCATGGATCAATGCACTATTGCATTCAACACAGTTAAATACATACATATAAACATACATACATACATACTTATATACATATATAAATAAATAAATCCACCCAAAGTGCTGAAGTCAATCATCTTCCTCCACTTAACATGTGCAAGCAGTGACTGTACACTGAGATTCTCCCAGATTTCTATTCAAGTGCCTCATAATATCACAGAGAACAATAACAGCTATCCTGAAAATAGACCTAATTTCTGCCATATATATCTGTAACATTACTCTATTGTCAGTACCCATAGCTTATGCCTAACAGCAAGGAATGGAAGAAACAGTGTCTGGTAAACTGAGAGCTCTAGTAAAACTATCTCTACCAGCATAGTCCAATAAGAAGCCCACAAAAACTTGATCCATAGCTTCATTATTTTATGACTTTTATTGACAACTTACCTGCTAACCTGCTAGAACTTAACTCAAATCTGCCATTATCGTAACAATAAACATGACTTTCATACAAATCAGTCACTGTTTTTCAAAAATAAACTTACTGCTAATTATTTTAAAATCATATCCAGGGTCTTCAGGACTAGACAAAGACTTATCACATTTCCCCTCATTATCTCATTAGCAAATTTTATCTCATCCACTGATAGAAATAAATATTTAAAAAGATTCTCAAGCCTTCTTTCTCTTTTCACCACCACATTGACAGGTCCAACAGTAAAGTGTTACACAAACTCAACCATGCTTATTTATTCATAAATGTATCACTTCCAAAGTTATAATTAGGTAGCTAAAGTTGTGTTGATACCAATGCTGGAGCACAAAGTTCCAGTTATTTCTGTAGATAATTCATGTATCTCCTGATTATTATTATTCCCACAAAATAAAGCATGCTGTTCCATATTACTGTAACAATGCATCTGCTCTTGAAAACCCTATGTCATCATGTTCACTCCTGTTTTCAAAGTACTGCCAAGATTTCCTCCTAAACTATAGTCATTAGCTTTGCTGCCCAGATTTACTCATTAAGCATCATCTTCACAAACCTTTCTTTATTTTCACCCAAGATGAAAGAACACTCAGTAAGTTTATGTTTACTGCCTATTACACCATACAGTCCAAAATCAGAAATTTGCCTTCAGAGTCTCTTTTTAGAAGTGAACTGCTTCACTTCTTTTCTGATTTTGGTCATTTTTCCAACTTTTTGCTTTATAATTTCTGGACATCCTCATGCCACCATCCATCACAGGGTCCACCAGTTCCTCTTATTACTTCTGGAATTTCTCTGACTCATGGGTAAGGCCAACATGGATCTTAAGGGCATCCTGAGGGTCATGCTGGTGATCACTTCTGCTGGGGGTGTTTTTTTTATTTAATGAGCTACCTTTATTCCTTCACAAGTTTGCTTAGTCCATCCAAAGACTACTCTCATGTTTTGACTATGTATCACTTTAGGAAATTGCCTAGATGAACACCACCCCCGGATAGGCACACCCCTTCTTCCATGCTACCACGTCAAAAACTCAAGCCATTAATCAAACCCAGATTATCTCCACCATAGTTCTATAATTTTTTTTCTCCTTGATGTAGGTAAAATTCTATTCTAAATTTATTTTAGACCTTTGCTTAGTCAGTTGTGTACAAAATACTTAGAACTTTGTTTCCATATTAATCTTTGAGTTGCTCCCCTGAATCACACTTTAATGTCAGCCCTAGCCCTTTTTATCCAATAATCATATTATTTTATTTTTAATTAATGGCTATTCACAGGAGATAAATGCTAAATTTCTTTAGAATTTTAAATTAATTGACATCTTACTTACATGTTGTAAACCTTTAATTTCAATCAGCCTAAATTTTTTGATTGTCAATTTTATTTAAATATGTACACTGCTTTTATTGCATCTAGCTAACCAGCCTTAACTTTTAAGACCAGTAAAAGTATCTAGTCAGTTGTCACTAAATTTAACTATCACAGATCTCCTCTGGTGACTTGATCTCATATGTATTCCACATAAAATTGACTACCAGGTATCCTATGTAGGTCACTTTATATTAGCCACACAGCTAAACTTCTTATCAGGGAACATCTTGTCCTTCCAATTAACTGACCCCTATAGTTGAATATTTTCGTCTCTTTTTTCATCAGTGCAGCTCTTGACTTCCACATGACAATAGGTCCAGTGCCACTGTCCTTTTGACCACATTTCACAGTCTGTCATCAGGCCTTAGCCTTTAGGACCAGATGTATGTCTTGCTTTTAAATACCATGCTTAGTCTCCCCCTAAAGGCCTCTGTTTTGATGACGGCACACATCAAAGACATTTTCTAATGGCAACTTCATCTCTTGTTGAAATCACTTCCCATCAGCAACTTTGACAAACCTCTTACCAGATTTTATGTCTCATATAGTGTACTTCTCAACTTTATAGACAGGAATGCCTCATACAGTTTAGATCTCAACCTTACAACCAACTATTTATTTTTCAAGTCAGACCCAAGTTCTGACCTCTGTCACAGAAACCATACTATTTGTCACCCATACCCTACTCAAGGCTCTGTTGTTGTCTCAGTCTCCATTGCTAAGCAATAGGTTCCACCTATATGCTCCTCAGCTTGTTGACTTCATAGTTCTCACCTTATCCATATTCTTACTTTTTATATACATTATTCCACATGGGAAGACTAAGCTTTTGACAGCATACAAATGCTAATGCTGACAGAATGTATAGTCTTTGTTGCTGGTCTTTTTAAAACCTTTGGATGGGCTTGCTAATATCAAAATTCCTTCCTACTTCTTTGTACACTAGGACACCTTGCTCTTATTTCCCATGTCTATCAAACTTACATCATCCTTTTTTATAGGAGAAAGCATGACTGATCCTTGTATCATACCTCTGATGTCACCAATTTGCTTCCTTACCCTTATTTCTTCCTGACAGTTATTTACCTTCCATTATGCAGTCTGTTTCTTGGCAGCCACTGTAGTCCCTGATTAATACATTAAAATAATGAGCGCCATCAATGACCACTTGCTGCAAAATTCGTTCTTTAATTACCAGCTGTAAATTTATTGTTACTATATTGTGTAATAAACATATGCAACATGTTCCTTGTTTGTGCATCATATTTTTTAGTATGATAACTCTCAACACTTCTTCTGCCACATTATATTTAAATTTTTGCTGTTTGTCATGTATCTTACTGTCTCATGGCATATTCTAACTGTGCAAGATATTCTGCTTTTCTAGTACTGTGTTCCACTGGTGTTTCTATACTGGGTTATATTTTCAAATGATAGATGATTCTCAGACATATTATCAAACAATATATGATATATAGATAGATAGATAGATAAGATAGTCAGGTAAAAAAGGTCAGATAAGATAGTATAGAGTAAAGGGAGACTTCAAATGAAAGAAAAGTTAATTAGTGAAAAGTGGAAGTATTATAATAGGTTGTAGTATCTGGAAAGTGAGAGTCTGTAACTCATCAAGTTGACAACCCATCTTTGATGCCTAGAAGGTCAGAAGTCTGTAGGATCTATTCCCTACCAGGTACTTAACTTTGTACTGTAATACACCCATTGCAGTTCATCATCCTCAAGTGCTACACTTCTGAGGTACCAGCCTTTCAATAAGGTGTTAAACAAGTTGCTGTAAACCTGAGCTAATGTTAGCTTATGTATATGTCAAAGATCTCATGGCACTTGGAGGAAACAGGAATGGGGTGCATTTATTTCCCTAATATCTTGGCCATATACCATCTCGGGTATCCCTGAAAATAGGTGTTAAAACATGAATGGAGAAAGCCAATAGTCATCCCTCTGCACAAAGCTGGGCCATCTACAGACTCTGGAAACTACAGACCCAATAAGTCTCACTAGTCTTATATATAAAGCCATGGAAAGAATTATCATGGAGATGATCAACAGAGATATAGTAAACCTCCAGACACTGGACCCAACCCAGTTTGGTTTTGTCAAGGGCACATCATGCCTACTCAAGCTAGTGGACTTCTTTGAGAAGGTCACCAAAGCAATGGATGAGGGTAAAATTGTTCACACTGCCTACCATGACCTGGCCAAAGCATTTGACACAATACCCCACTCAGGCATTGTTGTCAAAGTCAAGAGGTTAGGTACAAACCTGCATGTCACCAGTGGGATAGTCAACTGGATCACAGACAGGAGCCAGGAAATTAGAAATGGGGAGTCCACCTCTACAAAGAGGCCAGTCACAAGTGGAGTCCCTCAGGGATCAGTTGTTGGCCCACTCCTTTTTGGGATTTACTTCTCAGAAGTCAAGGCCAATGTCAGTGGTCTCTGGCTGACTTAATTTGCAGATGATTGAAAATTAGGTGCTGTCATTGAATCTCGCACTGACACAAATGTTATCCAGGAGGGGATGACACAGACAAACAACTGGTGTCAGAGGCATGGACTAGAACTAAATGCCAAGAAATGCATAATAGTGTCCTTTAGGAAGTCATCCATCCCTGGTAACTATCATATTGACAACACACCCCTTAGAGATGACCCAGTAGTCAGGGACATAGGGGCACACATAGCTAATAATCTAGCCTTTGATCATCATGTGTCAACAGTGGTGAGGAAATTGTTTTATGTTGCGCAACTTATAAACAAAGATATGGCCTCTTAGTCCAAGGAAGTCATTGTTCCACTGTATTCGGCATTCATCAGACCAGACATTGAGTACACTGCCCCCCTTTGGTATGTACATAACCAGGCATATCCAACAGTTAGAATATCCAGAGGTTCCTCACTAAAGAATACAGGGCATAAGTAATATATCTCATGCAGACTGCCTCAAGGCCGTATCCCTGTATTCTATCTCCTACAAGCTTTTGAGGGGAGATCTATGCCTGGCATACAGGGCATTGTCAGAGCCCACACTGATGGACCTCCTGCATATCCACAAAACAAACAGTACCAGAATTACCCATTTTAAAGACTTAAATTTTGCCTGTGATATAAATAGTACCTGCTGGAGAGATAGGTATATATCCCAGAGACTACCCCATCTATGGAACAGACTCCCCATCCATGTGAAGCAGAGTTTTTCTCTAACCCAATTCAAGTGCAACTTGAACAATTGGATGGGAAACCGGAAATTCATCCCTGGTTTGGCACCTATGTCTCCTATGGACACAGGTAACCTGTAAATGGTTCATCTCCCGGGCCCATGCTTACACTTATCAAGGGTATCAGAATTTGTTAGAGATTTGGGATGCATGGCTAGGCTTAAAAAGGTCTTTGTGGTCATTAACCTAGTAAACACCTATGAACCTATGAATCTAAGAAGCAAACCAGACAACAAAAGTAATAATAATAATAATAATAATGACAATAATAATAATAATAATAATTACAACTGCAGGTGTAGAGGCATTGTGATGAGGCAGTGAGAAGGATGATTTGTATTGAAATAACATGACAAGAGTAAACCCATTTATCTGTATTGATACTTTCAGTGTTACTATGAATAGAATATATTTAGCAATGCTAGTAGCATAACAGGAATAAAATTAGATAAGTCGTGGGTGGAATGATCTTAAAGGGTATTTGCGGGGTATTTTCTGAACAGTGTTATGTTAAGTAAGGAGGCATTTGCTATCTATAATAAACAGTTCTAAAGTTCTTAAAAATACTGACATATTTAAAAAATTGGCAATATATTGAATTAATTTCTCGGACATGGTCCTAAAATTTTATATTGAAATCCATGCATTCTAATGAACTTTAACATCTCCAACGACATAAAATACAAAGATGATAAGAGTCATAGCTATTAACATGTAAAGTTTACTCAGCATACCATTTCAAGAACTTACTTAACTTATTATATTAAGTAAGTGCTCCATAAGGATGTTATAATATAGCTGTGGTGTATACATATAGGTGTTAGTCTAACCCCTACTTCACAGCACAAATTAATAGGTAAACTTGCGTCCACAGGAACAAGAGGAATGCCACTATTATTAGCCTGCTGGTACTACATTTTAACCAATTATACCATGAAAATCTGCAAGATCTTCAGTGCTTTAGTATGTACACATGAATGAATACAAATGTATTTTAAGTGCTCTAATGAATAATTAAAAAAGGAATCAAATATATATATTTTGATTTATCAAAACTTTATATCCTAGTCACTCAGCAGGTAGCACTGTAACCTGTGGTGCTGACAGATCAGAATGCTGTGAGTTCTATTCCCACCTCTGGTACTTGGTTTACTTTCCTATTATTAACTATGCAGTGCAGCATAAGGAGGGGTGCTTTACTACAGAGTGGGCAATCTTACAGATGAGATATTAAACCAAAATCCCATCTGCCACAGTTTGCAATGACTCAGTTGGATATAAAAGATCCCACAGCAATTATCAGAAAGAGGAAGGGACCTTTATTTATACATATTTACATATTTTCATCCAAAAACTGAAGATGCCATAAATCTTTATATAAAGTTAATGCATCACAATACTATTACATTTTACAACTCTCATCCCTACTAGACCCCCTCATTCTTTCTGTCATAACTGCAACATATTTTTTTGAGATATCTGTTAGACTCCATTTCTTATTAAATAGCATTTCATTTATTATTTCATTCTCTATTATCCCTATTATATAAAAAATTATTGCATTTTTATCAACATTTTCTACATTTTTGATCATAATAATAATGATGGAAAATCATATTCATATTTAGATTTTTGTTAATTTATTTAAACCTTTTAAAATACTCTCTATACATAGTCTCTTGACAGAAAGAGATGCTGCTAGTGGTAAGCCCCAACATGGGCTCCTACTGCTGGCAATGTTCCATTCTGGTCCAGTGACAGGCCTACAGCAATGATCCTATATGGTTTGTAAGTTCATAACAATGGACCATCTCTGTTGCCACACCAAATGTTAATGAATCATACTGGTAGAAATGGACTATTCTAATTAGCTATGTGCTCTGCCCTGGAAAAGCTTACAGTAAAACATTTATGTAGCCAAATGATTCTGTGTAAGTTATCTCAGCCAGATCAGTTAATTAACTCTGACAAAAGTCTGTGTTCACTCATTACTTTCAAAGGGTGAGATTACATTAGAGGTAAATTAGTGGACTTGTAGTGGTGGGGGTGTATGCCTGTGTGTGTGCGGCTGCATGTGTGAGTATATGCAGAGATATGAGTGGTGTCAGATGTGTGTGCGTGTGTGTGTGTGTGTGTGTGTGTGTGTGTGCATGTGCAGGCATGCGTGTTGGTGGGTGACTGGGAGATCAGGTGAAGATGTGTGTGTGTGTGTGTGTGTGTGTGTGGGGGGGGGGGGAGTGTGTGGGTATGTGGATGTGTGGGTGTGTGCATGCGCAGGCATGCGTGTCGGTGTGTGACTGGGAGATCAGGTGATGATGTGTGTGTGTGTGTGTGTGTGTGTGTGTGTGTGTGTGTGTGTGTGTGTGTGTGTGTGTGTGGGTGTGTGAGTGTGTGTGTGTGTGTGTGTGTGTGTGTGTGTGTGTGTGTGTGTGTGTGTGTGTGTGTGTGTGTGTGTTTAAATGTCATATGTGTGCATGGCAGAATAAATGAAGGAGTTGTCTGTGCCAACACAAAGCATGGGCTGCCAGAGGTGATTACCACAGGGAATTGTTAAATAAAACTAGTGTTGCTACCATGAGGTTCAGAGACATGCAGATTAGAGGAGGTATTTCATTACTGTAGCTAAAGTGTCTCTAAACCACATTTTCTCTGATTGTAGACAATCCCTTTTGGCCACTGCTCTTAGCTCCTGCGGGGTTCTTTATAATTCCTAGGTATGATCTCTAATCCATACTAACCTCTAAGCATCACAAAAATCAAAACTTAAAGAATGTTATAATAAAATGGCTAGATTTGCAGTAAATACTCCTTTCAAACCCCACCACGGTATATCCCTAAAAAGCTTTAATTAGTTATATTGGTTAACTATCCTATCAACTAACATATACATAGCTTCTTACCACTTATAAAATGATCTACCATCCATCTGCTAGTCCAGCACTTAATAGTATTCTACACAATATGTTCCCTGTCAGTCACTGGGATCAAAAACAATTCCTCTCTGTCACAAACCTATCAAATCTGCTGGGCATGGTATGTACTTATACCTAATGGCTAAGTCCTGGAACTTCACACATTTTCTTCAGGTTAATACCTTCCTTCCAGGCTTTTAAAACCTTTTTGAAAGAGTTCCTAGCCAAAATCTGTCTCTGTTCTTGCTCAGCTCCAGGATAAGCTATACCCTAAATGTGAACAAGTATGCATTCATGCCATACACACCCTTCTTCTCCCTTCTTCACTTGCATATTTCAGTCATTCTCTTTCTTCCCTGACTGTCTTTCTACATATGTCATAACCCTGATTTTCTCTTGCTTCATATTGCAATTTCTGCTTACATTTTTTTACATTTAGTTTTTCTGTAAGGCATCTAGATGTTTTCTAAATAGTAAGTAATTGTCATATAAGTTATATCTATTCTCAACTGTTTTCCCATTATGGTGCAAATTCAATAAAGCCTACACAGCCTTCTAAAACAGTATTCTCATAGTGGCATGACTTGAACATGGTAGCCTACCATTTTGTATTCAGTAAACATCTCTACATGGTATGTAGAGCCACATAAACTTGGTAAATATCATGGCATACTAATTGCAACATAAGCAGCTGAATTGCATGCTAATCATCCAATTCAAGACAGATGACTATTCAACAAGCTATAAAGCAATCATGTAGACTCAGTCTAGGTTTTCACTGCAATTTTCAAAACCTATTGGAATACAGCCAGAGAAGGTACTCTATATGGAAACACTGTTAGGGGCTGCAGTTGCTGTTATATATATTTATTTTATTTTTATTTATTTTATTTGACATTTGTTTACCAGGGGAGGTCTGACTGGGCTTAGTAGTCTGTTTTCAGCAGAGGCTCTGGGAGAAAAACTCCACATACAAAAAAATAAAAAATACATTACATTACACTGTGTATGTACACAGAGACATTTACATTCTACACGTGTGCCTGTAGCACATACATATGCACAGCCAAGAAGGAAAATGGTATTTAGACCCTTGTTAACTTACCACAGTCTGCACGATGTGGAAATTGTGGAGTGCTACAGTGTGGATAGAGACACACTAGAGGAACTCTGCAACCTCTGTCATCTACAACTGAGAACAAGGGCAAACCGAGGGCAACCAATACCTGTGGAGACAAAGATATATGTAACACTTACAGTTTTAACTGTAGGAACCTTTCAGAGGGCAACAGGACATATGCTGGGGATATCACAGGCATCAGCATCCAAGATTCTACAGCAATTCCTAAATGCTATGCTACAACATGCCACTAACTACATAGAATTGTTCTCATACATACATGGAAATACCAGGATGACTACACAGTTGCAAGAGTCAGACTCTTGAAACCAAACTGGTGATGTAGAAACACACCAAAGTACTTGACTTCCCCATCCCCAGAACAACAAGAAAATGACAGTTTGTAGAATCAAAGGAATAACACATAATTCACCTGTTATGAATGCTTCCCACACAATTTTCACAAAATATGCACACATGTACAACTCAAACATAAATTATATATGATTGCAAGGCACCTCTCTCTGTGCTCAGTGCTCCCCTGGTGGTGTTTATGGGTCATCTTAGAAACATTACACCCCTGTCTCATTGACAATATAGTACTTTACATTGACATGGAATAAGATAGAAAACACTGTAAGGTAACCAGTTTTAACAATAACACTTGTAATAACAGTTAATAAGGCTATGTATCTGTGAAATGTAATGACAGTTAATAAGGCTATGCATCTGTGAAAGACAATGCATGGCAAAAATGCCTATGCCAAGAGTAAATTATAAGAAGTGCATACAGATAATAGTTTAATCCTCTAATGCATACAAATAACAATTTTCTTCATAACATGTGAATAAATCTAGCAAATATCTGGAAAAAATACAAGCATACTTTGGGAACATCAGAAGCCTTCTGTGCAGATAAATCTAAAGGAATGTCAGTCCTCTGTGTTTTACAAATGTACAAGGCTTTTCACCTTCAAGTTCCCTTGCTACATGGTTCCCTTGTTATGGTGGAGTCTTATGACTCTGAGCACAGTGAAGATGCAAATGAGGTGTGAAATCATTATAATTGCTGAATCCCAAACTTTTGGCTTTGTGTAGCATATGTAAATATAACATAGGCACTACCTCAGTGTTTGTTGCTAATAGATTACAGCTGTGAATGGTTAGGGAGAGGGAGAAGGAACAGACAATAATTCAGACTCCCTTACCTGCAGTGAGCGTGTCAACCAGGATACACGTATAAACTATAGAAGTAATTGTATCAAGGTTTTTAATATAAGTGAGCAGCACACATTTCTCAGTTTGTGTTCACTGATATCCAAACTCCCCTACCTTTGTTGAAAACTGTATTTTATTGTCAATTAATATTATCATACATTTTAAGGACAATGATACAAAATGTCATACAGACTACATGCCTGAGATCACTGTTCAGACAAGACAAGAATGAACACATACAAAGATAAGACAGAGTTGCATTGCTGCAAACAGTAGTCATAAATGGTTGTGTGGTCAGTCATTGCTCTAAATATGTAATTAACACATGTACAAACACCTGAGAGTGTATAAGTGTTATATGTCTTATTAATACTGTGGATGAAATGGGACTTGCTTGTATGCACAGTGATTTGTATTCCTGCTGCAAAGCTGTTTCTGTGGCAAAGAGGGATAAGACACCCTTGTATTTTGTAGATTCATTGGTGTGAGAGCTCAAAATCTAGATGAGTAAAAATCTTTCATGTTTACTAACATTTATTTTGTAATGTTGTTTATTTCATTTGTTTTTTGTAATACCAGTGTTTGTGCGGTGTGCAGCTTAGCACAAACATAGGAAATCGATAAATACAATAAATGTTATGTAATGTACTTCCACAATAACCCATACATAAACTACACCTGTGAATCATGTGTGTGTGTAGCACATCTGATAAACACAGTGGTCCACATAATATATACTGATTGTAGATCATGGTTCAAGTCCCACATCGTTTAAGTATAAACCCTAATAAACATTGCTAAGAAAGATAAAACAAGTTTAGCTTTGCTTCTCACATTTGCATATCACTTACTGATGCACAAACCTGAAATAATGGCCCACACACAAAGCAGCCAGAACACCTGTAGACAGGATGCAGACATTCTCACTTTCAAAAAAGATAAATTGTTGCATCTTTTTCTTTCCATCATGCAAACCCAGTAACCGGCATTGTGCAGCAGTTAGCAACCCTCCCCAGCACCTGCAGGTCTAGGATACCTGCAGAAAGGTAGCAGACAGTAGACAATTTTAAAAAGGATATATTCTATTGTGTGTGTTGGGCACCACACAGGCACACTAAGCAGCATTGCACGGAAGTTACACAGAAGTTAATAATGAATATGAAAACATCCAACAATTTTTTAACTATTCCTGTGGTATCAGGTGCAAGTGTAGGGCTGCAATACAGATGATCCTGGGTTCTAACACAGCAAATTCCAAATATTTTTACTGTTGTTGCATTTTACTTTATATTAAAATTCACATAAAAAATATTACACACTATCAATTTCATTAAGGGTTACATACTCAATTTTAATAAACTCATAAAAAATGTTAACATAAATATAAATAACATTAAGTATGTAGCAGTAGAGATCATATGAATTATTTGTGTGACTGAGAGTATACCGGCTGTGTTTTCTGGCCTTGGATGGCCTTCAGACTTTAATAAGACTCATACACACATGAATGTATAAAACAAGATCTTATCAGGTTACTCACATACATGGTCTATCATGTGTATTTATATATAATTCATGAGTATGTGTGAGAAGCACTTCTGTGGTAAGAATGAAAAAAATTGCTGCTGTGGAAGAAAATGTTTTGTCTCTTATGCATAGTTTTGAATTTCAAATTGCAAAAATTTATTTTATCAGTGCGTAAAGACATAACAAATGCGCCAGGTCATAAAATGTATGCCCCCAGTACATGTCTGCAAAGTTAAATCACCTAACAGTTACTGCAGCAAAAAAGTCTCAAACTAAAGTCAAGTGTCAGATTAACCTTCCAGTTTCAAAAATTGCTTTCCTCTCTGTTTTGGCAGTGTTGTTTTCCATTTAACATCATGCAAATGTGGTTGGCATCATTTTTAGGGTTTGAACACTACCAGTAAACTTGATAACATGCATTGCCAGGAAATCATTCTTAACTATTGCTGTTTTCTCTGGTTAGACATGTCTGGTGATAGAAGGGAAAGTGCCCAATTTGGGTGTGGGGGGGGGGTGTTGAAGAGTCCAGAATCTTCATTGGACTCTTTGTAAAGTGCCACTGTTGAAGGCTCTTGCAGAGGGACTATATCAGCTCCCAGTGCAAGTCTGAGGCATGAAATCATTTGGCCAAGGCTGTTTCAAGTGCGACTGGCATTCCATGTTCTGATGAACAGTGTAGGCATAATTTTAATGACCTGAAAAGGCACAAGAAGGATGCACTCAACCAGTGACTGGATGAGTTCAGGACTGCTGACATCCCATAGTTGTGCAAATATTCAGATAAAGAGAATGTATAGTAGATACAAAGCTGCATATAGGCAAGACTGGTATTCATAATGCTCTTCTCTTGTTCTCTTCTCTTTATTTCACAGTCAGCCAAGAGATTTTGGTGAATAGAGATGCCCATGCTGAGTGTCTCGAGAAACATTGAGGGAAGGGGTATGCATACAGCACAACAGAACTATTTGTGCTGGTCCACTTCAATAAACACACAGCACCGAATGACATTTAACGACCCTTATTAAACTTAATAAATAGCATTGTTAACCAATAGCTATAAATTTCAACCAAAACATGACACAGGTGATAACAACATCCATGGAAGAAAACATAAAATAACCATAAGGGCAGCGTAACCACTCACCCTTGTTAAGCAGCATCCCCCACTTGCTCACTTATCTTTGCAATAACAAGGCAGCTTTACCACAATCACCCTCAATTTATTGAATTGCACCACCATCCAAATAAGTAGCTCTGCTTGCTTATTAACTTATCCAACAGAACAACTGCTCACTTTTGTTCCCAACTTTTGAACTGCACATCCAATACCAGATGGGGAACAGAAGAGGGAAATTCTGCTACTCTTCTCCACCTTCCCAAACTGACATAACCACAATCCCCATTAATAAAAAGGGGAAAGGGCGGGAGGGTAGCAAGTTCATGCCAAAAATGTGACTCCTACCTCAGCTACACTTGACAAACCCTCTAAGGCCCTCCCTACCCTTACCTCATTTCCTCCTAAACATCCCTCCATCCCATTTAACCCTATCCTCCCAGTACTCTCCTAATTCCTGCTAATCTATGTATCTATCCTCACTTGAAGATGCCCCAGGACAAAATGATCTGTTCCAAACCTCATCTATCCTGGTCCACTTCAATAAACATACAGCACTGAATGACATTTGATGATCTTTATTGTTTGTTTGTCTTTCGGCTTTTCCCAGTTAGGGGTCGCCACAGCGGAACTCCGGTCTGCTAATGATTGGCAGTAGATTTTCACGAACGCCAAGGTGCCAACTCGACGTTCAACCTTCAATGAAGGCAAACCCATTTACGCATGTCTTTTGAATGCCCACCCAACCGCAGGGAGGACATGCAGACTCCACACAGGAGGCATTCCCTGCACTCCAGCTGAGAATCGAATGGGAGAACCTCTTGCTGTGAGGCAACAACACTACCGTTGCACCACAGTGGATTATATTTGAAAACCCTTATTAATCTTCATAAATATGATTGTTAACCAACAGTTATAAATTTCAAACAAAACATGACACAGGTGATAATAACATCCATGGAAGAAAACATAAAATAACTATAAGGGCAGTGTAGCCACTCACCCTTAATAAACAGCATCCCCCACATGCTCACTTATCTTTGTAATAACAATACAGAGTTACCCCGTTCAGCTTCAATTTATTAATATACACCACCATCTAAATAAGCAGCTCTGCTTGCTTATTAAGTTATCCAACAGAGCAACCACTCACTTT
Source organism: Protopterus annectens (assembly GCF_019279795.1). Taxonomy (NCBI): domain Eukaryota; kingdom Metazoa; phylum Chordata; order Ceratodontiformes; family Protopteridae; genus Protopterus; species Protopterus annectens. The sequence goes on from NC_056730.1 coordinate 1,025,518,557, forward strand.
CCTTCCCAACTATTGAATTGCACATACAACACCAGAGGGGGAACAGAAGAGGGCAAGCCTGCCCCTCTTCTCCACCCACCAGCCTAACCATCTCTCCGATCAAACTTCCAGCAATCTAACCACCAGTATGGAACTAGGACAAGCATCATTCGATGTACCCCATCCTCCCTAACCAAGCTGCATCAAAGTCATTACCTCCTAACCCTATACATAACTAGCGAAAAACAGCCAATTACCTAACAGCTGAAAACAAACCATTGAACACTCTCCTATGATAAGGTAACAAACCATAACCTCATAACTTATCATGACTACTGTGCATGATCTAACTAATCCATACCACCTGACCAATAGAAGCCTCACAATGATTCCAAAAGCATTAACAGCCACCTGACCACCAATACTAAGCCCAATGACACTGAAACCATGCATTAATGCAACTCCATTTACCGCCCAATGAAAATTTTTTTTTGTCCAATGAATGTAATACCCCTCTTAAATCTGCCTTTTTTTTATTAAATTCCATTAAATAAAATGTTGCCATCACAACAACTGCCCATTATAAACAATAAAACACAAACCATCATCATGCCCGATAATAGTACAACCCCAAATACACCTCAACAATAAAACAAGCCTAGACAAAAATAACCAAACACAATATACCACAAACTAAAGAATGCCCAATGCCACCAGGTCACCCAAAGTCTGTGATATGCTATTACTGTCCAGAATGTAGTGAATCAACCCAAACCAGTCTCTCCTGAAACTGCAGTAACTTAAAGCTAAAACCTCCTATCGAAACTCCACCATCTAGCTCACCAGCCAAACTTACTCAATGCAACCCATTAATCCCCATCCCCTAATGTCTGCAACACTGTCTGATCTGTTCCAAAGAAGACCCCCGCTACCCATAAAACAGTGTGAAATTCAGCCCTGATGCGCCCCACACAAAAGTCAAACCAAAACAAGACATTACCTTGTGACTGCAGAGAGAAAAGAAAAAAAACACACGCACAACAAACCAAGCTGCACTGCTGGAAACTCGTGACCTTCTTTCATACCGCTCCATCATCTGAAACCCTTCTCAGTTTCTTCTCTCACCTATCAAGTCCACATTCCTTCCATCCTCTAAGTAATGCCAACTCTACATGTCCCCATCTGCACTCAGAGTGATCTGCAAAAGAAATGACTGTATGTACTCTACACACATATGCATAGTACAATTCCTTAATGACCATTATGCACCACCAAGGGCATATCACCTTCATCAACTGCATAAAATGCAGACACTACCAGATGCAAAAACACCCCTGAAAATTAAGATGTACTAACAAAGCTCCCCATAAAATTACCTCACACCTCACATAGTAACGAAACAAAAGATTCCCATGTGAAATAACACAAACATTGCATTAAAAAGTCTTATTCTATAAATAAAATTATCACTCATCTACCAATGAAGGAGTTCTCAAAAAAATTAATAATTAGACAAAGAAAATTAAAACCATCCACAGTCCTTCTATACTGCTGATTACCAAAATCAGAGATATAAATTCCCCTTACGACTCCACCTATGTGCCCTTTGGAAAGGATAACATCCACCCATGTCTATCTTAACTAAGAGCAACATGCACTGCACACTGGATTGTGGAATCTAACTTACCTGAACATGACTAGGTTATAAAACCCCTTAGAACCATTAGCCTAGAAACCACCCCAAGTACAGAATAAAGTAAAAGTGTTACCATGCTGTCCTATCCTATCTTCTAGATAAAATTGCACAATAGCCATAACTGAAACATTGATAGATAACCAACTTAAAGGCCCTAAAACCACTAACCTAGTAACTTCCTATACCTATGATAGCTGCCCATCCACCTCACCTGGAAGAACCCCCAGACTGCTCATAAAAATTCCCCAACCCTGCTTAATCCAGCCCCAAGATACACCCTATTCACTTGCCAACCCATTACCCAAACCACACTAAATACAACATACCTTAAAGAACCGTGAGTAAAATAAGATTCCCTGTGACCTCATTGTGCACAACTGCAACAACCGGAACATCCAGACCATCAAAATCAATTGCATCTAACAACATCCAGCAGGCCAGCGACTATTAATTACTTCATGCTCCCTCACTTGAACACCTTTTTGCACCATTCTGTCAGTGGAGATAGCCAACAATACCTGCACTTCAACCTCTGACCAACTTCCTTCAGGTCACCAAATGATGCCCACTCTGCTCTTCCCCACCTGGAACCTTCTCCTGCACCCCTCTAACTGCTGAAACATCAACCTCAGCAGCATTTAACCCATAGCCCATCCACTTCCATTCAGCCATCAATGGATGCCCACTCTAGGCTCCTCCATCTGCAACCTCATCACTGGTGGCCACTCTGCACCTCATCTGCAAAGCAAAGAAAGCTGTAATCATCTGCTCCACACCAACAAAACAAGTGAAATTGTCCTTGTGCTTCTGTCTCTAAAACCTTAACTTGGTATGTGACATTACCAATACCTATTTGAGGAACAAATTTGTCACCCCAAAGATACCACACCTTAGGGGAAAACTTCAGTGACCTGCCAAAAGCACCTGTCATTGTAGAGGGACAATGTTTGTAGAGGGCCAAGCCCAGTAAACCACTGAACTGAATTGAAGTTGTCTGGCTTGTAAGAGTCCTAGAGTTGTTAACCTAATAACTTCCCATGCTCCTCTGATTGTTGTGACTCATCTCCACCTGTGGGAGCACCACCTCCCTAGAAACAAACCCAACAGGGTTTTACCTGTCCCCAATCTACCTCTACTTCACTTGCCCCCCTACTACCCAAAACAGAGTGCTCTGCCATGCCTTACTGAACCCAAATACAAGGATTACGTGTGATCACATTGTGCTCCACTCCAGACACCTGAGCATCCACCACAGCAGAATCCATTACCTTGTAACTCTGCTCCCCTCAGGCCACTGACCATTGCTTACTATCTACACTGCCTTTTGTAGCCTTATTATGCACCCCTCTGGTAACTGGGACATCCCTTGCAACAGCCTCCATTACCTTGATGCCTCCTTCATTCTGGCCATTGACTGAGGTCCAGTCTGCATCTCCCCACCTGCAAAAGAAAGAAAACTGTAAATATGTAGCACACACATAACCAACATTTCTTAATGACCACACAATAAAGAGTGTTAAATGTCCCTATTTTCCCCACAATTCTCTGACTCAAAATTCTGAGCTTCTATCCCTCCTCCTTCTTATCCTCCAGCTGAGTTGCCTAGGTCATCCTTACACTTCCTCCCAGTTGCAAAGTCAATGTACACATCTCAACCAATGACAGGTATGACAGGTATGGGTGAATGTCCGCACACCCAAATTAATCAGCCCAGAGATACACACACACACACACACACACACACACACACACACACACACACACACACACACACACACACACACACACACACACACCCCATCCAAAACGATGTAATGGACACTCAGTGATTCTGTGATATATGCACATACGCATATACCCTTTGTCTAATTGGTTGAAGACTACGAAGCAATAATAACTGTTAGCTCCTGCATGTAATTTGAGAGAAAATTATGGTTTCCACAACCTGGGGAACATACGCCATATATTACCTTGTCATGAGCGTAAATTTCCTGTAAGATGAATGTATGGATGTCCTTTGCATTCTCTAACCATAGCTTTCGTCAGTATGTTGCTATACAAATTACAGCCCACAGCTAATAGTTAGGATATCTAATTTCTCTACTCTGTTTAATAATCCATCAGATAATTACACCCTGGTAAGTTACATATGATAACCTTTCAAAATAATTATTACCGCTCTAAAATGCTGTTGACTCAGTAATGGAATATAGTGTTTCAAAAGCATTGATAACAGCTTCCACTGAAATATAGCAAGGAATAACACAGTGCAATTGTCAAGATATGTTGTTAGCAACAAAACAGAAGGGCACTGAATTAAAATTGTTAGCGGGTATGTGAAATGGTCGTTTGAGTAACTGGACTTAAATGAATCCTACAAATACCCTCCCTACTCTCTCTCACAAGTATAATATTAAGGAAGGAGATTGCATGACTACTTGAAAAATGCCTAGGGTTTAAGACTGATGGCCCCATAACATAAGTAACCTGGGTTACAAGCTATGCCTGCCATAACCCTCTACCATGGCTGTTAACTCCGTACTATGCATGCACTCTTGACAGGCAATGTCTCTTTGGAAAGTATTTCTCTAGACCCCCCCCCTCTAGGCAGGATCTACTTCCCAGTCAACCCTCTAGTGCAAGAAATATAGACATAGCCCATGCCATGGGGAACAAAGACTGTAAAATAAAATGCAGATTCCACAAATCACTCCTTAACCTTGCAGGCCACCAGAACCACATTTTCTGAGAGACATTTAGGCTGAAACAGAAGTGTGCGCCATTACCCAGTAATGTCAATCCTCGGTGATTAGACAGAAGCAGCAACAGATGTGAGCAACAATACAAACCATAAGGCAAAATTCTGAACTCTGACTGGCTGGATTGCTGAGCAGCTTGATGACAGGCCTCAGAGGTTTATAATTCCAAAGAACAGCCTACCCTCTATGCTCAGCTCCTTGTTGAGCTGTTACTTGCAGTGCTTCCCAGTTTAAAAAGCCATAGAACATGCTGCTAATCCAACATGCACCACCAATGAAACCAAGGAGGCAGAAATTGTACTGCGCAGAAAACTTGGAGCAATGCTAACATTTTTATTTATTTATTTAATTTTTTGTGGTACCAAACTTTCCTAAGCTATGTGCTGCCACATAATTAAAATAAAGAATAGCTTGTGGTAACAAGATTCTCTACAATATCTTCACTCAAGCAGGATTGCGTGCCAGTGTTTAGGAACTGCAAAGGCCCCCACAAACGTAGTATCCACCAAGACTGTCAGATGCTCTATGGGAAGAAATGAAAATGACTCGTAATTCAGACCCAACTAGTATCTACAATATGATTAATAGCCTTGACCATGATATTAAACTCAACTGCCAACTAAAATATCAAGAACTTCAGCATCTACCCACAAGCCTGTTAGCAATCCAATCCTGGTCCTTGCCCAAGGATGGAAACCTCGCACAGAGACTCATTTCACATATATATATATATATATATATATATATATATATATATATATATATATATATATATATATATTTATATATATATATATATATATATATATATATATATATATATATATATATATATATATATATATATATATATATATATATATATATATATATATGGTTCCCCTTCAGAAGCCTCAATGTTCATAAGCTCGAAATTCATAAGCCTGAGACCATAAGCCTGAAAACTCCAAAGCCTGAAAACTCAAAAGCCTGAAACTCAAAAGCCTGAAAACACAAAATACACATACTGACTTTAATGTGGCTTTGCTATTCTTAGCCCTGTGGTGTAAGGTTACAGGTTGGGTTCAGGTAAGCGTGCAATTGTTTTTACGTTAGGGTTAGGGGCGGGTTAAGTGATTTAGGGTTAGGGCGCAGGTTAGGTGTGTGTGCGATAGTGACAGATTTTAGGGTTAGGGGCGGTTTAAGTGAGTTAGGGTTAGGGCGCACGTTAGGTGAGTGTGCAATAGTGACGGACCTTAGGGTTAGGGTTTGGGTTAAGGTAAGTGGGTAGATAGTAGTGTCTTTGTACTTTCATATTAGCATTATTTGTGTTTTCAAGCTTTTGAGTTTCAGGCTTTTGAGTTTTCAGGCTTTTGGTTTCAGGCTTATGAATTTCGAGCTTATGATCATTCAGGCTTCTGAAGGGGAACCATATATATATATATATATATATATATATATATATATATATTTTTTTTTTTTTTTTTGTCAGCCTCAACTAGAGTGAACATGCCACTCCATTGCCACCAGAGTGCACATCGAGGCCAAACAAACTCCCTACCAATGACCCACTCTCTAACTCTGAGAAAGCCAACTAACTCCAAGAAGCTGAAAAAAAATACTATAGTAGTCAATGTAGCAATTGGTAGAGTAATGGATTTACATTAGAATGAATCTCATTAAGGGAAGTCTTTTGCACTTTACAGAGGTGTCACTACCTTAAAAAATTACAACCATCCAACCATTTGCCCCAAACATTATCCCTGTCACAATTTACTATCATTCTTTTGCAGCAACAGGCTTGCTGAGGTAAGTGCTAATTACACTACTAAGAAAATATGCCATAGTGGGTTATGATTGCCAAAATCTGAACCCTGACAATAGGGACGCCTGCACCTCCCAATTACTGTTTAATGCACATGCACAGTGACAAACCACTGATAGCTGCATATCTCAGCCTGTGAAAAACTTGCACTTCACTTGAGAGGAGCAACCCACAGTCCACACTGCCTTCACTACTCAACCCCCAATAATGTTTGCTAACAAGGACATTCGTAATCCCAATACCATATAGTAAAAGGTGACCGACACAGAAAACCTGTCTTGGTGCCAGTTAATCACAGCACCACATGCAGCCCACAGATTCACCAATCTGACAGCTACCAGTACAGAAGGGGGAAAGATGATGGAGAGAAAGAGAAGGAAAAAAAAAATTAAATTAATAACTACCCTGCCCTGCTCTGGTATGCCAAGCTTACAGTAACATCACAAGGCAAACCTGAAGCATAACAATGTGCCACAAAACCATCACTTAAACTAAATCCCCTGTACCAACGATTGTTAACCTGAGGTCTACCTGCACCAACAATACCTACAGGTTGTTTTGGACATAAACTTGCACTAGCAAGTTCACACCATAATGTGACTCCTACCTCAGCTACACTTGACAAAACCCTCTAAGGCCCTCCCTACCCTTACCTCATTTCCTCCTAAACATCACTCCATCCTATTTAACCCTATTCTCCCTTTACTCTCTTAATTCCTGCTAATCTATGTATCTAGTCCCACTTGAAGATGTCCCACGACAAAATGGTCTGTTTCAAACCTCATTTTAGCTAAAGTATTGCTCTACTATGCAATTGTAGCAAAGTAAGTGTGCTTATCCTAACTGTAAAAGCAAGCATGCTTGCTTTAGTCTATACCACAAGCCAACTCTAGGAGTCAAGTCTAATACTGTAGTCAGACATTGTGGGTTCAAATACCGCAAGTAACAAACACGTAGTAAAACCCTTTAAAGATATTACACAATTTAATTTTGGCACAAGTGACATAAATACCCTGCTGTTAACTTAATCTGTAAAAATGGACCAGGCATATGTGCAAAATACGCACATTGCAAGGATTACTTTGAACAATCCTTACTTACAGTTTGTAGTTAATACATATACTTAAATGCAAAAGTAGAGATAAAATACTTTATTATTGTGGTGATGCATTATATGTCACATATAGTGTTACTAATTATATCTCTTTTTTGTTCTTTTTTTTAAATATGTGTTGTCAAACCATTTCCATGTCATCCATTTTGAAGAATCACAAAATGCTTTACAGCACAGGGAGGTAGGCCAACATGCATGGTTCAGCCTGACCCCACTCCGCTGGTTCCTGCACCGATGCCCAGTATATCTGGGACCCAAACTGGCAGCACTCATACCTGCCCCTGCGCTGCCTGGGCACTAGACATCAGGTTGCACTACCCTGGCAGCTGCTGTTGTAGTCTCTGAGGGAGTAGTGGACAAGGTGGGGATTTTTTCACCTGCCAAGAGATGCCAGGGTTGGTGAATAGGGTTGTGCACAGCACCATTGGTGCACACCTCTGCCAGATGGAGTGGCTGCTGTCATTTATGGTCCATAAGGGGAATACATCAAGCACTCCAACAGCCAGCAGATTAAGAGGATAGTGATGACAGTCCTGAAGGTGAGGACTAGATTCTCACTATCTCCATGTTTGACAGGCATGGACATCTATTGTCCCCTCCCTAACCCCAGTCATGGTGTCTCCCAACCTGCTGTGTCCCTCACCATCCCTGTGTCTTGTCTTGTTTGTCCTATTTGTTTACATCTGCTTCCTCAACTACCCTACTTACCTGACCCAGACATACCTATGTTTATTACCCAACATTTCTCTCTTACTGAAGAAAAAAAAAAAAAAAAATATATATATATATATATATATGTATATATATATATATATATATATATATGTGTGTGTGTGTGTGTGTGTGTGTGTGTGTGTGTGTGTGTGTGTGTGTGTGTGTGTGTGTGTGTGTGTGTGTGTGTGTGTGTGTGTGTGTGTGTGTATATATATATATATATATATATATATATATATATATATATATATATATATATATATATATAGATATATTGTCCCATACATGGCTTTCCACTTTGCACACATCTTCTTGACACACTTGATTTGGTCCAATTGACTATACAATATGACTGTGTTATTGCCAGCTCTGCCAGGAGAAGTAGGGAAGGGCATGTGTAACATGCCAGCATAGCTAGCAGGAGTTCTGTAATGAATTATATGTCATTTGTTTATCAAACTGATTTGCTCAGGTGCTTGTGTTGAAAATGTATTTGTAAAGCTGCTTGTGTGGGTCCTGCTGGACAGAAAAAGAAGTATACCTGTATGTCCGACTGTACCGTAACTAGTGAAATGAATACATTGTAACAGAGGATACTGGAAGAGAAAAGGTTAATTTCAGTCCAGCTAACTTTTTATAATAGTTTCACATTAAATTACTTGGTAGAAGCCAATAATTTAATAAGCCCATAATTTAATAAGCCTTCTATATTGTGTTTAGCCCTGAACTAATTGCTACTTTGGAAGGGTGGAAGTTTGAAACTGTTTATTATTTCCAGAAGCTGCAACAGATCTTTGCAAAGCTCTATGTGTGTGTGCATATTTTTGACACATATGTGCATGATTATGGATCAGTTTCTAGTAAAGGATGTAGTATGGGAACTAAAGTCAGATGAGCAGAAGTATCTGATGTCATTCTGTAATCCAGGACTGAAATGAAGTTTTAATACCAGATGAGACAGAAGTCTCTGAGCAATCTATTTTTGAAACCTGACAAGAACAGTTTCTCATCCACTTCATTTTACTAAAGTAAGTAGGAAAAAGTAATTCTTTAGATCAGTCAGGAAAATATAGTGAGATTAGTTAAGTACTGTTTTTCTGTATCTGTCTGAATCTATTCATCTGCGTTATTTTTAATATTTCCTGTGACTCTTTAAAACTAATGGAAAACATGATAGTAATTGGAAGAATGTTGTCTATCTAGGTAAGTGTAAAGACTGTGATGGATTCTATATAGGCAAGACAGAATACAAACTGAAAGAAAGAATATATGAACATACTTATAATAAGGAAAGGAAAGGCAGGTACTAGGCTATCGCCCCTGGGGCCTATACAAGCCCAGCCAAAAAGGTACCCTGGCTTTTGCCACCCAAGAAAATTATTTTCTTGTGCCACTGTCAAGCAGAGCCACAGATGTGATCCCCAGGGGTGAATTTCCCATCCAATCATCAAGATTTTTCTTAAAGAGTGCTAATGAAGAGCTTTGTTTGATATAGATAGGTAGTTTATTCCAGAGTATGGGAAGTCTCTGGGACAGGAATCTATCCCTCCGGCATGTTCTGTTTATTGTGGTGACAAGGTTTAGGTCCCTAGAGTGTGTAGTTCAGAGGGATTGGGATTTCTTTAAGTGGAGCATGTCCAACAGCTCTGGTTTTGACATAGCTTTGTATGTTAGGCAGAGATCACCTCTGAGTAGGCGATATGCAACGGAGTAAAGCTGGAGTTTTTTTAGATGTTCTGCATAGGGCATCTGTTTAAGGTTGGTAATCCTCTTTGTGAGGTATTTCTGCAGCCTTTCCAGTTGTTGTAGATGTCTTGTGAAGTACATACCAAAAGGGGCGTTGTACTCTATAATGAGTCTAATTAGTGATAAGTAGAGGGAAACAATGACCTATTTTTTTCTGGATGAGAAATCTTTTGTGATGAGGTGTGCCACATAGAAGGATTTCCTGACTACTGTGCCAATGTGATTATCAAAGGAGAGACTACTGTCCACCTGTGTCCCAAGGTCTCTTATCTCACTTTCTGTGTTAAGTATAGTACCGCCTATGTTGTAGTTCATGGGTACAGAGTTTTTACCAAAGGGGATGACAATGCACTTTTTGGCATTGAGCTGGAGGCCATGGCTTTGACACCAGGCATCTGTCTCAGTGAGGCCCTTTTGTAGGATGTCCACATCGTTAGGAGTTTTGATTATGGCCCCTAGTTTTCAGTCATCTGTGAACTTCGTTAGCTAAAGACCTTCTGTGTTAGCCTGTACTTCAGAGAAGTAAATACCAAACAGGAGAGGACCCAGGACTGAACCCTGTGGTACTCCACTTGTCACTGGTCTGAAGTCAGATTTGGAGTCTGCTACTTTCACAGTGTGGGTCCTGTCACTGAGCCAGTTGGCAGCCCATCTTGTGACATAGGGATTTATACCTAGTTTAGTGAGTTTATCTATAATTCCAGAGTGGGGGGTGGTGTTGAAAGCCTTGGCAAGATCTAGATAGGCTGTGTGAACCACCTTACCTTTGTCTATGGCTTTGTTGACTGCTTCAAAGAAGTCTATCAGGTTTAGGAGACATGATCTGCCTTTTACAAACCTGAACTGGGTGGGGTCCAGAGTTTGGAGATTACCAGTGTCTTTGTTTATAAGTTCCATGATGATATGTTCCATGGCCATGCAGACCAGGCTCATCAGGCTAATGGGGGAGTAGTTCCCGGGGTCCGTGGTGGCTCCCCCCTTATGGAGTGGGATAACCGTTGCTGTGCGCCATTCAGCAGGCACAAAGCCTGAAGTGAGGCTATGATTGAACATGGTACTTAGGTGGGGTGCCAGTTCGTTCTGTAGTTCATGTAGAATGCATCCTGGGATGTTGTCTGGTCCCATGGATGCTGTGTTCTTGGCTTTGGAGAGTGTGTTTTTTACCTGTACAGCTGTGATTACAGGAACTTTGCATTCTTCCGGTATAGAGATGGGCTCTTTAGGGGGTGAGAGGGGGGTAAAGTTAGCACTGAACCTATCTGCCAGGATGTTGGCAATATCAGTTAGGTCTGTATATTTAGTGCGGTTGTGCTGTAACTAGCTTTGGAGGATTTTATCAGGGATCACAGCTTCTTACTGAGGCTGACCAGGGAGCTCCTCCACTCATGCGATTTTAATCTCTTTTGAAACAGTTTCTCCCTTCTGTTGTACAGTTTGTTTATGGCAGGGGACCACCAGATTGGCTTCCTTTTTTTGGATAATAGCGTCTTGGTTCTGTTTGGGATAGCACGATCCATGGACTCATGTAAGTGCTTATAAAGTGCAATTGTGTAGGATTCAGTAGTAGTAACTGTATTGTTCATCTGCATGGGTGTCATGAAGTTCACCACTTCTGTCTTAAGAAGCATGAAGTTGGCTTTGGAGAAAATTTTTACCATGGTTTCCTTAATGGGAGGTGGGGGCAGGATGTGGATATCTAGGGTAATTAGCTTATGGTCAAATTGGACCAATGAGGCATTGACTTCAGGTGTGGAACACCGGTCACTCATGTTGGTAATGACTAGATCTAGGATATTATTGCCCCTGGTGGGTGTGTGGATAAGTTGATCCAGGGCATTGGAGTTTATGAATTCCAGAAAGCGTTGAGTGAAGGAGTTGGTACATGAGTAGTTTTCCCAGTTAATGGTGGGGTAGTTGAAATCGCCCACCATTAGGGTGCTTGGTTGAACCCTAATATTTTATAGTACATCAAGAAAAGAGGAGTGGGAATCCTGGGGCATGGTGAGTGATCTGTAGCAAGCTACAATTTGGATTGCAGTTTTGCCCAGAGTTAGTTGCACTTGGATAACCTCGGCTGCATTATGCTGAGCAACTAGCCTGGAGGTGTGCATATCCTTAATGAATATGGACACACCTCCACCTTTGGTGTTCTAGTCCAGGTTACATGGCCAAAAAGTATGGTATGAGTTATAGCCTGGTAGTGCAGGGGTGCTCTCTGGAGCCTTGAACCAGGTCTCAGTCACTGCACAGATATCGATGTTCTCTATTTTAAGGAGTGCCTCGAGTGAGTTCATTTTAAGATTTAGACATCTAGCATTGAGTAGCATCACCGTCAGTTTTTGCTTACCTGTTCCTGTTACGGTGGTGAATTTGTCATTTGAACCTTGCCTAAAAAAGGCACTATAGGGGCGGCAAGAACTTTAGCCAGTATCCGGAATCCCAGGGGTGACAGCTGTAGGCCATCTCTGGCAAAGCATCGTGGTCTGTCAACCATGTCATCCCAGGTAGACAGATACTGGATCCCTTTAGAATGGCACCAGAAGCATAGCCAATCATTCTGGGTGATGGCAGAATGCTACTCAGGGCTAGGGTCATACCTGCCTGGGCTACAAGATCAGAGAGCTCTTCCATGTCTCTTTTCATGTAGTCCAGGGAGGTACGTCTCAGGTCATTCACACCAACATGGACAATGACAGAGTCATATTTTTACTTGTTGTGGAGTGACCTGAATGCGTGGGTTATGTGGCTGATCCTGGCATCTGACAGGCAGAAGACAGTAACCTTCTCCTTGTTTAGCCTGGTGAATGGGACATCAGTGTGTCTGACTATAGAGTCACCTATGACTAGTGTGTTGGGTACGTTGTTTTGCCTTATTGGCTGTGGTTGAGTGGCACACTGAGTCTGTGGGCTATGTGTTATTTGGGTTGTGTCGGGGGGTGGAACTTGCTTGCATTTCTGCTTTGGAGGTTTCTGTTGCTTGAGCAGATTATTATTGAGAGCCTCCGTGAATGTTTTTGTGTTTCTATGTGTGGATTTTGGTGGTGTAGATTTAGTGAGACTATGTGATGAGTGTGTTGTGGTGCAGGTGTTTACCTTCTCCTCTTGACTGTCAAGTTCAGTCTTGATTGAAGAGAGCTTTACCTCCAGTTTGGCTAGATAAGTGCATCTCTCACAGGTTGTAGTGTTGGGTGGTAGGAGGAGAGGGTTGTCTGTGTACATGAGGCAATTTCTACATTGCCCCAAGATGCCCAGATTCATCAGATAGACAGGAGAGAACACTGGGAGCTGACCCATGGACATGCCTGAATAAAAAACTATTTTCCTCTAGATAAGTGAGGAAAATGAGTACAAGAGCTGTTTTTCTCTAAGCAAGTGAGGAAAGTAAGTACCAAAACTGTTTTCCTCTAGGTAATGAGGAAGATTGAGTGCTGTAGTAATTAGTTGGTTATTTAGTGCTTACAAGTTCTGAACAAGTGCTGATCATGAATAAGCAGATTCAAGTGCTAAAACTAAGAATCTGTATCTGGACTAAGCTAGTTACAGGAAAGGGGGAAACAAGTGCAAATGCGGGCTTTTAAATCAGAAAGTTGAGAGAGATGGAAAAACTGCCCAAATGGCCAATAACTACAATTTCTGGGCCAGAACCACTCCTTATGTGGTAGATAGGTTACCTAGTTTTTACCACTCCCACTGATAAGCTAGAAGGCTTCCCTCCAACACAGAAAGCTTGGGGGGGGGGTGGCTCAGAAGCTTACATACAGTCCTGGATACAGCAAAACTGAATCTGGACTACACTAGTTACAGGAAAGGTATTTATTTATATATATATATATATATATATATATATATATATATATATATATATATATATACAGAAAAGTAGCTAAAACAGCAGTAAAAACAATTCAAACACAGTGCAAGCTTGCACACTTGCGTATGTAGCAGTGTTAGACCAAACAGTTTAAAAATGCAATTAAATTGAAAATGACTAAAAACAAGTGCAGAAGGAGTCTATTAGGTAGAATGAGGTAAAGAGATGGGACTGGGGGGAGTGTCCCAGATAAAATCTACAGTGGAGGCGGGCAACTGCAAAAGCCTTCAAATTTAAACAAGACAGGAACAGGGAGAGTGGGTATGGGAAAACCAACACCTTCAGCAGAGATCTGAATAACTATACAGTGAAGCAAAAATAACAGTGCACAACTCTGAAGTCAGCCAGCAATGATATAAAATTAGTCAAACAACAATTACCAGTACACAACTCTGAAGTGCCAGAAAAATATACTCAGCTCTGTATACCTCCAGATAGTCTGAAGAGCACTCTGGCAGGACACAGGAAGGTTCTAGCAATGATAGGCAGGCTGTTACTAAGAGGGTCTAATTTTATGCAAGTAATCCTTGAGATAGTCAGATAACACTTAGGATGCAAAACCAGTTATACCAATTTAAGACACAGAGAAATAGGGGGAGGGGGAAAAACACCTTCGGCAGAAATCTGAAAAACTATACGGTGAAGCAAAAATAACAGTACACAACTCTGGAGTCAGCCAGCAATGATATAAAATTAGTCAAACAGCAATTACTAGTACACAACTCTGAAGTGCCAGAAAAATATACTCAGCTCTGTATATCTCCAGATAGCTTTAAGAGCACTCTGTCAGGACACAGGAAGGCTCCAGCAATGATAGCAGAATAATTCACTAGCAAAGCATGTACAAGATAATACCCAGGCACATGTTCATATATAAGGTAACTGACCAGGTGAAACTGAATGAAAGAGGGGTAATCTTGGATTGTTATTGGAAAAGCAGGAATTATGGTGGCAGCTGTACTTTAATGCTTATTGTTTCTCAGAGCTAAATGACCAGTGTTCCATAGCCTGTTTGCTCAAGTTAAAGAGCATTAGCATTACTCGATAAAATACAGACTAAAATTATTATATTTTTATATTTATATATTCTTAATTTTTGAGTACTTTGACACACTTTTAGGGACAGATTGCATAGAAGTTAGGACTACTTTAATGTACATATGTTGTATATGTTTATATATGTTTATATATTTTAATGTCCTTTTATTGATTTAAAAATAAAAGTGAATGTGGATTTAAATATTAATTGTTTCATTAGTCATGTGGCAACTAATAGATGTATAAAAGGGAGGAAACAGCAGTTTTTAATTGTCTGAAGAAGTTCATGTTAATAAAGTGGACGAAAGTGCTCTTAATATACTGTTCTGGTCTCTATTTTGCCTTTGCTGAGCTTCCTTTTTTGGATTTTCAGTTACTGAAAAATAGTTTGAAATTAAATTACTTGGTATAAGCCATAAAGATTGCATCTCAGAGGTGTCAGTGCAGACAGACACAAGAAGTCTGTACTAGGAAGCCTTCTGTATTGTCTTTAGCAATGAACTAATTGCTACTCTGGATGGGTCAAAGTTTGAAATTGTTTTATGACTTCCAGAAGCTGCAACAGATCTTAAAAAAGATCTATGTGTGTTTATTATTGGCACATATGTGCAAGATTCTGGTTCAATTTCTATTAAAGGGGGGGTAGTATGGGAACCAAAGTCAGATGACCAGATGTATAAGATATTATTCTAATATCCAAGACCAAAATTATTGTTTTAATACCAGATGAGACAGAAGTCTCAGGGCAGTCTGTTTTTGAAACCTGACAAGAAGAACCTCTCACCCACTTTATTGTGCCTTGCTTTATTAGGCAGGTTGGAGTTCTTTAGATCAGTCAGAAAAATATAGTGAGATTAGTTAAGTACTGTTTTTCTGTGTTTGTGTGAATCTGTTCATATGTGTTATTTTTAATATTTCCTTTGACTGAAACTCTGCTGTTTATTATGAATAGGTATTTAGTATTTTCATGTTTTATTATTTATTATTAAATGTATTTAAACTTTTCATTTTGGCCGGTCCTGTAGAGAATATTTAACCTTTCATAGGTTCATCGGTTTATAGGTTGGTACTAGGCTATCAGCCCTAGGGCCTATAGAAGCCTAGCCTTAACAATTCCCATAATATTTACTTCCCTGGACCCCCATCTAGCAGGGTGACTGACATGATCCCCAAGGTGAATTTCCTATCTTCCATCCAATCGTCAAGGTTCCTTTTGAAGAGGGCCAAGGAGGCACTCTGCTTGACATGTATGGGCAGTCTATTCCAGAGTATATGGAGTCTCTGGGTGAGGAACCTATCCCTCCAGCATGTTTTGTTCATTGTGATGACAAGGTTTAGATCCCTAGAGCGTGTGGCTCTGAGGGGTTGGGATTTCTTTAAGTGGAACATGTCCAACAGCTCAGGGTTTGACATGGCCTTGTATGTTAAGCAAAGATCATCTCTGAGTAAATGATATGCCACAGAGTATAGCTGGAGTTTTTTTAAATGGTCAGCATAGGGCATCTGCTTTAGGCCTGTGAGATATTTCTGCAGCCTTTCCAGCTGTAGCAGATGTCTTATAAGGTGCATACCAAATGGGGCATTGTACTCTATAATGGGTCTAATGAGGAATGAGTACAGTGGGAGAATGACCTCCTTTTTTCTGGATGAAAAGCCCTTCATGATGAGGTGTGCTACACAGAAGGATTTCCTGACTGTTGTGGCAATGTGGTTATCGAAGGTGAGACCACTGTCCACTTGTGTCCCTAAGTCTCTCATCACACTTTCAGTGTTTAGTGTACTGCCACCTATGTGGTAATTCATGGGTACATGTTTTTTCCCAAAGGGGATAACTATACATTTCCTGGCATTAAGCTTGAGCCCATGGCTCTGGCACTAATCATCTGTTTCTGTAAAGCCCTTTTGTAGAATAACCACATCATTTGTGATTCAATAATGGCTCCCAGTTTGCAGTCATCAGCAAACTTTGTTAGCCAGAGTCCTTTATTGTTGGCCTGTATTTCAGAGAAGTAGATGCCAAACAAGATCGGTCCCAGGACTGAACCCTGAGGTACTCCACTTGTCACCTGTCTGGAGCTGGATTTGGAGTTGGCTACTTTTACAGTCTGGGTTCTTAGTACTTATATTTATTTGGTGACACCATGGTCACTCCAGAAAGCCTTACTGCATTGGTCAAACATTATCATTTGTAGTAGTATTAAATTCACTCAGTATAATTGGGTACCCTTCTGAGAGCCTTAGAATAGCTAGTTTGGAGTGTCTGGTGCCAGTAACTATCTTGTAGTCTGGTGCGTGTGTAAGTGTGTGTAAATCAAATCACAAACAGTGTATGTGTCAGCTACTTGGAGCATAGACACAGAGCCCTGGTTTCATAGAGATGATGTTGGAGGACTTGGCATGGACACTTGGCTGAGGACTCAACTCTACAGCTGTGCCAGTGGGGAGTCTTAATGTGGGCCTGGAGACAGAGACAGGGAAAACAGACCCTGGACTGAATGTGTTCCATATGTGCTCTTAAGGGAAATTGTGCTTGATGCAGAGAGCTGCATCTGGAAATAATGTGTGTATCTATTTTTGTTCCAAGTGGCATTCCTCTCCGGTGTCAGTAGTGAGGATTCAGATTCTTTGTTTACAGGCCCAGAGGAGGGATGTCACAGTAGAATAAGGAATTATTGGGCTACAAAAGAGATCTGCCAATGCATTTACACCTGCTGCCACAGAGTCAGGATTATCCACACTGCTGACTACCACACCGTTCTGCTTTACATGTATGCGTGGAGGTAAGGAAACCAATATAATTCTCATAATTTTTTCAGTGAGGCAGAAGCTCACATTTGCTCACCGCTTAACTAAGTGCAAATGAGGAAAGTGGTATAAATGTGTATGTCACTTGTGCAAACACTTTGCCATCAATCCTGCCAACCAACTGCTCAGCAGTGAGCTATGGAAAGTGCATATTAGCAAGTATTACTTATGTTTACTGTCCATGTAGTCTTCATCCGATGAAAGTACATGTAAAATCACAACCAAAGGAAAGGCACTTTTCAATGACAGAACACACATTTATATTGTGTCATGTGTTTCCCTGCACCCATGCAGGATAAACTTGTTCTCTCAGTACTTGTTCATAAATGCATCAACTACACTACAGAAATAAATAAAAATGCTTTCTTATATATCATGGACTTCTTTGTACTAATAATACAACTTTGGATTTTCCAATACTTGTAGTAATGATGACAGCATTTGCATATAGTTTGCAAAGCTGTATTTTAAGGTATATCTGCACATTGGAAACACAACAGCAAATGCTACACTTTGCACACTCATCAATCTGGTAACATGCAGATCTTTAATATCTTGGCAGCTGTACATGGTCATCCATCCATTTCATAGATGCCTCCTGACATCTTCTCTCAAACATCCAATGATAATATCATCCACTATAAATTGTCCTGCAGCCTTCTAAAAGTCAGTCTCCTGCCATGGCATTGCATTAAGTACTGAGTTCTGTAGTCTGTGCACTTAAGTACAGGTTCTAGTTTTACTACAGTCAACTGGTGTGTGTGTGTGTGTGTGTGTGTGTGTGTGTGTGTGTGTGTGTGTGTGTGTGTGTGTGTGTGTGTGTGTGTGTGTGGATGCCTGGACAGAGGAGCATAACTGTGTATCCTGAAGTCATTTCTACAATCCCATGGCGTGCCAACTTTTTGACAATTTCACATGCCTACACTTCCATTTCATTCAGGCCTCTCAACATCTTCTCTCAAATATCCATTGATGATGTCATCCAGTATAAATTGCCCTGCAGTCTTGCAGACATCAGACTTATGCTGTGGCACTTGCATTAAGTACTGAGTTCTTGAGTGTATGTATTTAGATAGGTAGGGGTTCTGTTCTTACTCCAGTCAAATGGGGTGCGTGTGTTTGTTCACTTGGTTGACATCAGACAAAGCATTTTACACCAGCATGTGGAACACTGCTATTACCACCTTCTGCTCACCAGACACTGAAGACATCATCAGTTATAAAGTATTGTCTGACACTCTCCAAGTCAGACATGTTGTGGCACTTGCGTTACATACTGAGGTCTCTCACTGGTATACTTAGATAGGTAGGGGTTCTCTTCTCACTGCAGTTAACTGGTGTGGTTGTGTGAGTTTGTGCACTTGATTGACATTAAGAGACCATATGACACCAGTATGTGGGATACTGCTATTACCATTTTCACCTCACCAGACTCTGCTGATGTCATCACCTATAAAGTATTTTCCAACACATTAAAAGCCAGAATTGTGCTTTGGCACTTGTGTTAAGTATTGTGCTTTATAAATCGTTAGGTGGTTTTAGAACAGTATGTGAATACATAGCTATGTCCAACACTCCTCTAAATATCTTGTTGTAGCATACCATGAGTATGTCATCCTGTGTAACATGTACTCTGACAGTATTCATGACAGACCTGTTCTGTGGCAGTAACATTATCTACTGTGTTTGCGGTCTACTTTACACATATAAATGTTCTAATCTGACAACAAGTTTCTTGCATGTCTCTGCATACAGCTATCACTTTTGAGAAAATTTTACATAGGGATGTGACTCCACATCAATGCCCTACAGTGCTCATAACATGTCCTCTTCAGCAGACAAAGATGCTATCATACTCCATAATATGCAATGTGACAGTGTTACAGTCAGGCATATTTGCTGTTGCTAATGTGACATTGCATGACATTCATATCTTATGCCTATACAGGTGTAATGTTCATATCAGGCCCAGTGTACTGCTGTGTGTCTGGCTGTTGGTACATTATGGTCATTGTGTGATCTTTGGAATAGCTATTCATTTCACTACCACTCGGGTACCGTTCACATGGCCCCAAACATCCTCCTATTATCTCTGGCCACATGACAGCCTTCCTGCAGAGAAGTGATGGATGTCCTCATGTCAAATATACATGCACACATCATGAATCAGAGACTTCCATGAGCCTGTGCAAGACATCTCCAGACCACTGCATGTGTGATTGCTAATTCTGTCATGTGGTGCACATGTCCCATATGGACATTGGAAGAATGCAGTGCAATCCAACAAACGCATTTATTTTAGGTTCATAGATTCATACTAGGCTATCTGCCCTAGGGCATTTATAAGCCTAGCTAGAGTGTGTTTGGCTTTCGCCACCCATTTTAAATTAATTTTGCTATGCCCTTTTTCGAGGTTAGTATACTATGCCTCTGTCTAACAGTGACACAGAATTGATACCCGTGGGTAAACCTACGATCTCCCATTCACTCATCAAGATTCCTCTTGAAGAGAGTCAGTGAGGGACTCTGCCTAACCTGGACTGGGATTTTATTCCAGAGTGAAGGGAGCCACTGGGTTATGAATCTGTCCCTCCAGCATGTCCTATTTATTTCAGTGCTGAGGTTCAAGTCTCTCGAGCATGTAGCTTGATGGTATTTGGAATTTCTGAGGTGCAGCATGTCCATTAATTCTGGGTTGGACATGGCGTTATACGTCAGGCACAGATTGCCTCTGAGCAAGCGGTATGCCACTGAGTAGAGCTGGAGTTTCTTTAACCGGGCAGCATATGGCATCTGTTTGAGCTCTTTGATCCTCTTGGTGAGGTACTTTTGGGGTCTTTCCAGTTGCTGCAGGTGTCTGGTAAGGTACATCCCAAAAGGGGCATTGTACTCAATTATGGGCCTGATGAGGGATGAGTAAAGAGGCACGATGACCTCCCCTGATCTAGATGTGAATCCCTTCATGATTAGGTGGGCTATATAAAATGTTTTTCTAACCACTTTGGCCATGTGGTTGTCAAATGAGAGATTGCTATCAACTTGGGTCCCCAGGTCCCTAATTACTTCTTCCGTACTTAATGGATTACAACTTATGTGGTAATTTGTGGGCACTTTGTTTTTGCCAAAGGGGATGACTATACACTTTTTGGCATTTAGCTTGAGGCCATGGCTCTGGCACCAGTTGTCTGTTTCTATGAGGCCCTTTTGGAGGATGCTTGTGTCGGCTGGAGAGTCAGTTATGGCACCCAGTTTGCAGTCATCTGCGAACTTGGTCAGCCACAGTCCTTCCATGTTGGCCTGTACCTCTGAGAAATATATACCGAACAAGAGAAGTCCCAGGACTGAGCCTTGTGGGATTCCACTTGTAACTGGTTTGGAGTCTGACATGACTCCAGCAATTCTAACCATGTGGGTTCTGTCCTTGAACCAGTTTGCAACCCATCTTGTGACATAGAGTTTTATATTTAAGCTGGTGAGCTTATCTATAATGCCCGAGTGGGGTATTGTATCGAAGGCTTTTGCGAAGTCCAGGTAGGCTGTGTGGACCACCTTCCCCTCATCAATGGCCTTGGTGACTGTTTCAAAGAAATTGACCAGGTTTAAGAGGCAGGATCTGCCCTTAACAAAGCTGAACCGGGTAGGATCCAGTGTCTGTAGGTCCCCAATATCTTTATTTATAAGGTCCATGATGATCCTTTCCATAGCTTTGCAGACCAAGCTAGTCAGGCTTATGGGGCGATAGTTTCCAGGATCCATTGAGGCACCACCTTTGTGGAGAGGGACCACCATTGCTGTACCCCACTCTTTGGGTACATATCCTGTAGTAAGGCTGAGATTGAACAGTAGTTTTATGTTTGGGTTTAGCTCTTCTTGGAGTTCATGTAGGACGCAGCCTGGGACACCGTCTGGTCCCATTGATGCTGTGTTTTTTGCTTTGGAGAGGGTGGCTCTTACCTGAGCATCTGAGATGTCAGGGGGCAGCACTCTGCTGGGATAGATATTAGCCCTTTTGGTGGGGAGGGGGGGAGAAGTTTGCGCTGAACCTGTCAGCTAGGATGTTGGCAATGTCTGTGGGTTCAATGTATTTTTTGTCATTTTGGACTGATTCTGAGCATATCTGGGAATTCCCACCCAGGTTCCTAACATAACTAAAGAAAGCCTTGTGATTATCCTTAGTGCCCTGTGCAATTTTTCTCTCGAAGCTGGCCTTAGACGATTTTATGAGTGCCCGTAGTTTTTTGCTACTACTGATCAGAGATGCCTTCCCTTTTTGGGATTTTGCTCTATCATGTAGTAGCTTCCTCCTTCTATTGTATAGTTTGTTTATGGCTGTGGCCCACCAGACAGGACGTCTGCCTTTGGAGGATTGGGTCTTGGTTTTATTTGGGATTGCATGACCATGCATTCCTGAAGGTGTTCATAGAATGCGTTTATAAAGGATTCTGCGGTCTGGGCCGTATTTTCCACAGGCCCGGGGGCTTTGAAGGATTCCACCTCGGTTTTGAGGAGTGTGAAATTTGCTTTAGAGAAGTTTTTCACTGTGGTTTTCTGGGCAGGGGGTGGGGACGGGATGTGAATATCCAGTGAGATTAGTTTATGGTCTGATCTTACCAGTGAGGGATACACTTCTGGTCTGGAGCATAGAGTCCCCATGTTGGTGATGATCAGGTCCAGTATGTTTTCCCCTCTTGTTGGAGTGGTAGCAAGTTGTTCCATAGCATTTGAGTTTATAAATTCTAGGAACCTTTGGGCTAGGGTGTTGGAGCTAGAGTAATGCTCCCAGTCTATGTTTGGGTAGTTGAAGTCGCCCAATATAATGGTGTTTGGAGACACCTTCATATTTTCCAGTGTTCTCAGGAAGGCCGAGTGGAGTTCCTGGGTTTGGGAGGGTGGTCTGTAGCAGGCTATAAACTGGAATGCAGTTTTACCCACTGTTAGTTGCACATGGATAGTCTCTGATGCTTCGTGCTGTGCCACCAACCTGGAGGTGTGGGTATCTTTAACGAATATTGATACTCCCTCTCCTTTTGTGGTTTGGTCCAAGTTATTTTATTTATTTATTTTATATTTGTTTATTGGGAAATTCTGACTGGGCATGGATCCCATTTTACAATTGAATAAATTACAGATAAGAAAACTACAGAGATAATATTCATATGGTATTTAGGACAAGAAGAATGTTTTGATAATATTACCCAATGTAAAAAGTGAATTCATATATTACATGTTTGAGTGATACACTTAGGGTGGATCTAGTTTAATAGATATGAGATGGGAAAATTAAGTATTCAGGATAATAGCAGGCCATGCCTTTACATAAATGAGAGAATGCAATAATTTCAAGAAACAAAATAATTCAATACAGTAAATATTGAAATAATAGTGATGTGTGATTTCAATTAGATATGAGATGGGAAAATTAAGTTTTCAGGATAATAGCAGGCCATACCTTTACATGAATGAGAGAATGTAATAATTTCAAGAAACAAAATAATTCAATATAGTAAATATTAAAATAATAGTGATGTGTGATTTCAATTGTAATTTAAGAAATGTTAGAAGAAAGACAGGACAATATATTAAATGTTTAAAGCATATAATAAATCTGGGCAGTTCATAATAATCAATGGTGTTTTAAAAGAGGCTAGATTTTAATTGAGATTGATTTTTTTTCCAGAAGATATGAAACAGGTAAATGGAAGTATTGTAACAAATTTATCATGTAGTGCTCTTTGGGGAAATTTCTGAAAATAAGAGGGTCATAAGAGAAGGTGAATGTGTTGAAAGATTAGCAGAATCTTTTTTGAGGAAGGATTATAAGAAAAAAATATATCAGTAATTTTAGGATCATCTCTAATTGTGTGATCAAATAACTATGCTTATTTTTTCATGAATTTGGAACAGAATGATGGACTTTTTAGAAAAATATATAAAAGTTTACTTGCATTTAGAAATGGGAGTAAAAAAAGGGTGAGGAAGGGGGACTATATTAAAACAGTGAAGATGCATTTAATCGAATGCCTCTTCATCAACACATAAAAAGGGAATGCACTAAAGCGCGAATGCTCAGAACACCAATTTCGTTCCCTGGGAAAGAAATCGGTAGCACCAACACACAAACACACACACTTTCATACATTACAATGTGGGGGGGCTTCAACCCAATGTGGGTGGCTGTGCCCCCCCCCCCCTAACTAAATATACCAACTCCGAGATCGCACTACAGTGGGGAAAGGGGCAAACACATGGGGAAGGCCAAGCGATTTCTTTCCCAGGGAAAGAAATCACTGTTTTGAGAATTTGCGCTTTACTGCGTTCTGTATGTTTGTGAAGCTAAATTAAGACAATTAGGATTATGTAAAGATAACACTAGTTGCAAAAGATTTTGTAATTTAAATACTGGTGAAAAGGAAGCATTATATAGATTAATTAATGATTCTACCATTACTATCTGCCCAGTGGCTAAAGGGGAAGGGATAGTTTATATGATATGGAAAAATATGATGAAGCAATGTTTTCTATGTTAAATGATCAGGGTGTGTATAAAAAGGTTTCTCTGATGCAAATAGAGCTTTTATCTGAATGCATTTTTAAATCCCTTAGTGATTGTTTTTTGAGTAACATTGTATCTAAAGAATTACTTGATTATTTTATAGTGATGCATCTCTCAACACCTATAATTCAAGGTCAAACCAAAATACACAAACATAGCACAGACCACCTTTAAGGTCAGTAGTGGCAGGCCAAGGATGGGTAACTCAAACCATTTCTAGCTATGTTGAAAAGAACTTAAGACCAGCATTAGTAAAGTCAGTGAATGTGATATGCGACACTAAACAATTTATTTATGATTTGCATGCAGCAGTAACAGGAAAGCACAAGGTATTAATGGGGAGTTATCTTGTAGCTCTCAAAGTAAGTTTTTTATTTACAGTTATACCCCATTTGTATGGTACAGAAGCTGCTAATAGCTATTTAAGGTCTGGTAATATATATAGTCAAAATAAAATTGACTTGACATGCATGCTGTTGGAGATGGTTTTGGGCAATAATGTCTTTTTGTTCAAAGATACCTATTTTCTACAACTACTTGGCATAGCTATGGGCACTTCATGTGCAATAGCTATGCCAATATAGTTCTAGCATACTGTGAAGAGAAGTATGTGTTAAGTCATAGGGATTATTCTCAATACATTTTTCTATACAAGAGATTTGTAGATGACTTGGTATTGATTTGGACAAGAAGTATAGAGTTGTTACATCAATTTTTATCATATATAAATACCACTACCTACTTGTCAAAAATTACGTATACTATCTCTAATACACAAATTGAGTTTCTTGACAATATTATTAAGAAAAATGCATGTGGTTATTTCTCTACTGAATTGCATAGGAAAATATGCCATAAGAATAATATATAGAGACAGCATGCATCCTTCTCACATATATAAAAATATTATCAAGGGACAAGCCATGCATATTTCTAGATTAGACAATGTAGAAGCCAAATTTAATGAGGTTATTACTAGATTTAGTGATGAATTAATAGAATATGGTTATAAGCATGGAGAGATAAATAGAGGTATACAGGAAGTACAAAGTTTGAGAGCTGATAGGGTCCAACCATATATGTATGGCCCAAAAATGACTCATGAAAATACATCTAGAACTAATTATAGTAACAATGGAGTGAAACTAACACTAGAATATTCTAATAATGTAGATTGTGTTAGACAAATTATTAATAAGAATTGTTTTATATTACAAGCTGATACTGAAATCAAGCAAGTAATTGATAATAGACCATGCTATAGTTAGAGAAGCAAAAAGAATTTGAGGAGATTATTATGTCATACAAACAAGTCTAATGAAGTAGATGTAAGAGGCTTACAAAAATGTGGATGCAGTAACATTTGTGAAGTGCTAGCATTAGACAATGAGTTTATACATCCCAAGACCAGTAAGGTTTATAAGTTTAGAGTCTCTGCTAACTGTGCAACCAAGAATATAGTCTACTTAGCTACTTGCAATTTATGTACCTCATTTTATGTAGCGATGACAAATAGGACGTTCAGGGAATGAGTTAGAAAACATCTGGCAGCTATAAGGAACCATGATATAGAAAGAAGTGCACTTACTAAACACTCAGCCATGTTTAATTATACACATAGATTCAGTTTTAGAGTAATAGAATGTTTGAGATCTAGTCTAAGCTTAGGAAATTTGAAGAATTTAACAGAACATTGTGAATTAAGGTAGATTTTGGAACTGGAAGCAGATAGAATCCCTCGCCTTAATGACAGGGCTTCCTTTAAACCATACTTAAATGCTAGAGCCTTGAGATGAAAATATGTGTTTTATATATGCATTATATGAATTGTATGTGCTATATTTAGTCATTTTTTTATATATGCAGTCAGTATGCATTTATATGTATATGTGTGTATATATATATATATATATATATATATATATATATATATATATATATGTGTGTGTGTGTGTGTGTGTGTGTATTACTGTTTTTTTATATGGATATATGCAATTTTTTATGTATAGATATGTATATATGAGATATAATTTGGAGTTACAGATGTGAGTTGACTTTAAGATCTTTATTGCTCTAACTGATTGTTTAATTGATGAACTGTTTCATTTATATATATATATATATAGTTTCCCTTCAGAAGACTGAAACATCATAAGCTCGAATTTCGAGCTTATGATGTTTCAGTCTATGTATATATATATATGTATATATATATATATATATATATATATATATATATATATGTAGTGATGTGATGAGTATTTTGTAATGGTCTGAGGAAGCATTGTTTGATGTGAAAGCCCTTACCTGGTATTAAAATTATATTTTACTGCTTTTAGCCACCTTGTTTTGCATTTTATTTATTATTTATTTATTGCTGTGCTATTGAGGTCCACAGTGGCATTGGCATTGTTGTTTATTGGTGTTTGTGTGAAATGCCATAATGATTACACATTACATGAAAGTGTACACAGTGCAGAGTATTCTGGAAACCAGTTTCAGGCATACTGAACAAATGTTGTGTAAATGATCAGTAAGGGTACATAGACTGCATTATGAGTAAACAGTCAAGGGAAGTGTGTGTATTGAGTAGGGGCACGCAGATGAATTGTATGAATGGACACAGAGAAAGAGGACAGGTGAAACATGGTAATGTACTACAGATGAGGCCATGTCAACACTAATTACATATCAACATGATACAGTACAGACTGCACAGTGAGTGTATATGAAGAATGTACCTTCACCCAAGATGATGCCAAAATATAAACCAAAAATGATTGACTTCAACAATTGGCTTAGCTTCTGGTGTCAGTCCAGGGAAACCCAATATTTCTCAGTCTGGAATGACATGGTTGACAGGACATGCTGCTTTGCTGGAGATGGTCTGCACCTATGTCCTCCAGGCTGTCCGATACTGGCAAAGGCACTTCCCTTCCCTTCCCCATAGTGCCTTTATTAGGCAACGTCAAACCAAAAAGATTCCGATGTAAAAAAAATCCAGTGGAGACAAAGTCAAGATTCTGCTGCTTGATGCTAGGAGTCTAAACATGAAGCTGCACCAGAGGAAATTGACAACCCGTGAGCTGACAGATTTAACACAAACTTCATCCCCCTTGACCCTAAATGTCCATACCCCAAAGCATACCTGACACTAATCCTCAGCTAGTATCTCTAGAGATCAGGTCTGATCTGCACTCTTCAGGGCAAATAACACAGCCTCAGTGGCAGCAGATAACATCCCAGGTTGCTTACTAAGCAATATAAAACAAGACCTAGTGGACCCACTTAGCATCCTCTTTAACTATAGCATGAGAAGTTGCTTTGTTCCAGAGGAGAGGAAAGCAGCAACAATAATCCCCTTGCACAAAGGAGGGGGGGGGATCAGTCGACCCTGATAACTATAGACCTGTAAGTCTAAGCAGTCTAATCTGTAAGGCCATGGAAAGAATCATCATGGACCTTATCAATAAAGACGTGGTGACCTTCAAACTCTAGACCCAACCCAATTAGGCTTTAAGTGTAGTTCATGCTTATTAAGCCTAGTAGAATTCTCAGAGAAAGTCATCAAAGACCTGGATGAAGGTAAGATAGTGCATACCACCTATCTTGCCCTGGCCAAGGCTTTTTGACAAAATCCCCCACTCAGGCATCATTAAGAAACTCGTCCAGCTGGGGATTAACAGTTATGTCACTAGATGGGTTGCCAATTGGCTCACTGACAGAACACATACTGCAAATGTTGGTAACTCAACATCTGCCAGTACAGCAATCAACAGTGGCATACCACAGGGATCTGCGCTGGACCCTTTACTGTTTGGAATCAATTTTTTGGATGTCCAGGCTAAACTTGATGGTCTTTGGCTTACCAAAGTTTGTTTATGATTGCAAATTTTGTGTAATCATCGAGTCTCCCAGCAAAGTTAAGATATTACAGAAGGGGCTAACACAGACAAATGATTGGTGGCAAAGCCACTGTCTACAAATAAACACAAAAAAGTACCATTATTGTTGAATTTGGCAAAGTGGAATTATCCACTAATTATAGTATTGACAACACCCCCCCCCCCCAAGCTCAAAGGTGTGAGACCTGGGAACAACGGTAGATAGCAATCTGAACTTTGACCACCAAGTTTCCACAGTGGTAAAGAAAGCCTTCTATGTCATGCACCTCATAAGTAAAGGCATTGCATCCAGGTCTGAGGATGTTATAACACTCTACTGTACTTTACCCTAATCAGACCACTAACAGAGTACAATGTTCCCTTTTACATGTACCTCACCAGACACCTGCAGCAGCTGGAGATACCACAGCGGTTTCTCACCAAGAAAATTCATGGCCTCCAGACCATGACATGATGTATGAACACCCTGTCATTGTATTCTGCATTGTATAAGCTGCTGAGAGAGGAGAGCAGTCTCTGACCCTGCTTGATGGAAATGCTGCACATCCACATATCTAATGGCATAAGAGTCACTCACTCTAAGGATCTTAACCTAGCCTGTGACATTAATAACAGAACATGCTTGAGAGACAGATACATCTTCCAGAGACAGCCACTGCTCTGGAACAAATCCAAATCATGTGAAGCAGAGTTTTTTATTGATCCTATTCAAGTGAAACCTAGACAAATGGATTGGAGACAGCAAAATCACCCCAGGGTGGCACCCATGTCCCGCATGGACAGAGGTAGCCAGTGTTAACCATAAACTAATTCTGCAAATTATGTTTACATCTTCCTAATAAGGGCAGTTGGGGCTACTTGGGATGTAGATGGCTAGGCTTGTAAGGGCTCTAGAGCTGCTAGCCTAGTAACCTCCTATGAATATGTGAACCTATGTCAACAGTTCTTAGGGGGCATATTCTACAGCTGTTATAGAAGCACAATGTAATGCAGTGGCAGCAATGGCCATCAATACATTAGCTCACATCACATATTGTAATACCTTCTTGTAGCCATACTGTACACTCAATATAGCACGTCAGTGACAGCAACATTGACATTTTAACTGATCATAGGGTCATGGGAAACTATTAGGCCGATGGCCAACATCTATCTGCTTCCAGTACCAAAATCCACCTTAATTCACATTGTTCTGTTAAATTCTTCAAATCTCCTAATCTTAGACTAGATCTCAAACATTCGATTACTCTAAAACTGAATCTATGTATATAATTAAACATGGCTGAGTGTTTAGCAAGTGCACTTCTTTCTATATCATGGTTCCTTATAGCTGCCAGATGTTATCTAACTCATTCCCTGAACGTCCTATTTGTCATCGCTACATAAAATGAGGTACATAAATTGCAAGTAGCTAAGTAGACTATATTCTTGGTTGCACAGTTAGCAGAGACTCTAAACTTATAAACCTTACTGGTCTTGGGATGTATAAACTCATTGTCTAATGTTAGCACTTCACAAATGTTACTGCATCCACATTTTTGTAAGCCTCTTGCATCTACTTCATTAGACTTGTTTGTATGACATTAAATCTCCTCAAATTCTTTTTGCTTCTCTAACTATAGCATGGTCTATTATCAATTACTTGCTTGATTTCAGTATCAGCTTGTAATATAAACCAATTCTTATTAATAATTTCTAATATTATTAGAATATTCTAGTGTTAGTTTTACTCCATTGTTACTATAATTAGTTCTAGATGTATTTTCATGAGTCATTCTTGGGCCATACATATATGGCTGGACCCTATCAGCTCTCAAACTTTGTACTTCCTGTATACCTCTATTTATCTCTCCATGCTTATAACCACATTCTATTAATTCATCACTAAATCTAGTAATGACCTCATTAAATTTGGCTTCTACATTGTCTAATCTAGAAATACGCATGGCTTGTCCCTTGATAATATTTTTATATATGTGAGAAGGATGCATGCTGTCGCTATATATTATTCTTATGGCATGTTTTCCTATATAATTCAGTAGAGAAATAACCACATACATTTTTCTTAATAATATTGTAAAGAAACTCAATTTGTGTATTAGAGATAGTATACGTAAATTTTAACAAGTAGGTAGTGGTATTTATATATGATAAAAATTGATGTAACAACAATATACTTCCTGTCCAAATCAATACCAAGTCATCTACAAATCTCTTGTATAGAAAAATGTATTGAGAATAATCCCTATGACTTAACACATACTTCTCTTCACAGTATGCTAGAACTATATTAACGTAGCTATTGCACATGAAGTGCCCATAGCTATGCCAAGTAGTTGTAGAAAATAGATATCTTTGAACAAAAAGACATTATTGCCCAAAACCATCTCCAATAGCATGCATGTCAAGTCAATTTTATTTTGACTATATATATTACCAGACCGTAAAGAGCTATTAGCAGCTTCTATACCATACAAATGGGGTATAACTGTAAATAAAGAACTTACATTGAGAGCTACAAGATAACTCCCCATTAATTAATTTATTTATTTATTTATTTATTTATTTGAAGTTTGTTTACCAGGATAATCCATTGGACCGAATGAGCCCATTTTCAATGGAGTCCTGGGGAGAAAAGCTCCAAAGATACAATGTCAAAAAACAAAATGTCAAAAATACAAATAAGAATAAAGTCAATTATAATAAGTAGAAAATAACATCTAATTTAAAGTAAAATATAATAGGTAGAACATAACATCTACTGATTAAGTATCACAGTAGTATATGTAAGCAAGAGATAGTATTAAGAAAAACAGGAAATGCAACAGAACTGCAATACAAGAACAACAAATAAGTTTACAATTTTTAATTTCTATATTCAATAGTAAATGTAAGGAGAGAAAGTATTAGTTAAGAATATTAGTTAGTAGGTATGTGCAGATAGCAGTTACATAAGTGGTTGGCTATAGTAGGAGTGTTCCTATAGAAGGGAAGGGATTATAGAATAAGGAGTGTGAAGTAGCTGGAGGAATTTATGTAGGGTGGGTACAGGAGCATTCCCAGTGAGAAGATAGGTGTGAATGGAGGAGAGATTTAAAGATAGGAAGGCAGGATAGGAATTAATACCTCATGCTTTCCTGTTACTGCTGCATGCAAATCATAAATAAATTGTTTAGTGTCGCATATCACATTCACTGACTTTACTAATGCTGGTCTTAAGTTCTTTTCAACATAGATAGAAATGGTTTGAGTTACCCATCCTTGGCCTGCCACTACTGACCTTAAAGGTGGTTCTGTGCTATGTTTGTGTATTTTGGGTTGACCTTGAATTATAGGTACTGAGAGATGCATCACTATAAAATAATCAAGTAATTCTTTAGATACAATGTTACTCAGAAAACAATCACTAAGGGATTTAAAAATGTGTTCAGATAAAAGCTCTATTTGATTTAGAGAAACCTTTTTATACACACCCTGATCATTTAACATAGAAAACATTGCTTCATCATATTTTTCTATATCATATAAACTATCCCATCCCCTTTAGCCACTGGGCAGATAGTAATGGTAGAATCATTAATTAATCTATATAATGCTTCCTTTTCACCAACATTTAAATTACATAATCTTTTGCAACTAGTATTATCCTTACATAATGCTAATTTCTTAATTTAGCTTCACAAACATACAGAACGCAGTAAAGCGCGAATGCTCATAACAGTGATTTCTTTCCCTGGGAAAGAAATTGCTTGGCCTTCCCCATGTGTTTGCCCCTTTCCCCACTGTAGTGTGATCTCGGAGTTGGTATATTTAGTTAGGGGGGGGTGTGGGGGACACAGCCACCCACATTGGGTTGAAGCCCCCCCGCATTGTAATGTATGAAAGTGTGTGTGTTTGTGTGTTGGTGCTACCGATTTCTTTCCCAGGGAAAGAAATCGGTGTTCTGAGCATTCGCGCTTTAGTGCATTCTTTCTTTATGTGCCAATGAAGAGGCATTCGATTAAATGCATCTTCACTGTTTTAATATAGTCCCCCTTCCTCACCCTTTTTTCACTCCCATTTCTAAATGCAAGTAAACTTTTATATATATTTTTCTAAAAAGTCCATCATTCTGATGTTATGTGTTCCTATCTCTCCTACATTCTGACTGATGGGTTCGGAGCCGATCCCTCGGCTCCGACTCGGCACGCTTATGCTATAGAGCGAGGCCTCTAACTGGCTGAGCTATCTTTATCCCAGGATGCACCACCACTAATCCCCCAGATCTCGTTTGCCGCTTACAGAGCTTGGACGTGGTCTCAACATTGGCTGGGCTAAGTACTATTTATTAGACTTTTTTCTGTCAGTATTTGCTTCATTTAAACCCAAAAGCTGTTTTAATGGCTATTCT
Source organism: Protopterus annectens (assembly GCF_019279795.1). Classification (NCBI taxonomy): domain Eukaryota; kingdom Metazoa; phylum Chordata; order Ceratodontiformes; family Protopteridae; genus Protopterus; species Protopterus annectens. The sequence goes on from NC_056730.1 coordinate 1,025,550,931, forward strand.
TTGTGTACGAGTGTTTTTTGTGAAATTTGGTTGAGATTTTCGTGTTTTTTCCTGTCAGAGAAGGTTCCCGTTTAAGTTAGAGGGGCCTTCCCCTGTGGTTTCTACTACCTTAGTGGTTGTGTGTGGGTCAAGTACCCGTTTAAGTTAGAGGGTCTTGACCCTCTTTTTCTTCCTTTCTCTTTCTCTTTGAACAGTCTTGTTTAAAAAAAAAAAAAAGTTCTTTAGTTTAAATATTTAACACTAATCTAGTGGTATATATATTTTTTTCTTGTGTGTCAAACCCTTTGTTTGTTTAGTTGTGGTTATCTGTATTTTAGCCTGATTATGTCTAAAGAACATAAACCCTCCGGGTTTAAAAAGTGCACGAGGTGTGGCTTCAAAATGTCCATAACGGACGACCACTCCTCGTGCGTCTATTGTCTAGGTGCTAAACATCTGCAAGAATCGTGCAGTGTATGCCATGCGTTCTCTTCCAGAGTCCTCCAGGAGAGGAAAAACAAATTAATCCTCAAAGGATTAATCAAGCCTTCCTTCGAGGAGGCTTTATCTTCCTCTCCGTCTCCTTCTAAAAAGAGGAAAGCGTCGGCTCCGACCAGTCAGTCGGAACCGACCGCTAAGAAAACTAAGCAGACTTCTCCATCGGCTCCACGGACTTCGGAGCCGAGGTCGGAACAGTCTGCCTCGATGCCTCCAGCCTCGACCCCTCTGGTTTCGGAGCCGAGGTCTGGGGCATTGAGAGGTGGGTCACCCTCATCGGCTCCACTGATATTGGAGCCGATAAGGGTTATCAGCTCAGACTCTTCCCCCTCGGAGCCGAAGTCCTTATCGGCACCGAGGGAAATTTCCTTGAAAGTTTCCTCGGAGCCAATAATTGTTGAGTCATTTCGGAGCCGGTCCCCGAGCCCTTCGGAGCCGATGGAGAAATCGGTTCGGGCCCGATCGGTATCCTCGAGATCATCCAAGATGTCTGATTCGGACATCGACAGGGTGCTCCTTCGACTCTTCCAGTCTCCGGTGTTCCAAAAGATGGTTTCGGCTCCAGCCCATTTGGCTTCGGAGCCGGTGGTCCACTCCCCTACTGTATTTCCTCCTCCAACAGCTTCGGCACCGTTGGAGCAGGTGCTGGTGGAACCAGTGGAGGTGTTAGGGTCGGGCCCGACCCTTGCTCCGACTCCGGCTCTTGGGTCGGAGTTCAGTGCACGGACTTCTTCCTTCGGCCCTGGGGGGGAGGCTTCGGGATTGATGCTTTCGGTCCCAAGTCTCCCTCTTGGTGCGTCGGCGGCGGGAGTACCGTCCACTGTGGCCACGGAGGGGGGACCCTCCCAGGATTCTGGTGGTCCCACCTTCAGGGCTATGAGGAGTGCTTTAGCCAAATCTTCCTTGGCTACCTCCACAGTTTCTCCAGCTCCTTCCCTACATTTGGAGACTGGGTCGTTGGCAGTCCCCCTGTCCATAGACAGCGGAGCCCCTGCGCCTCGGGTTACCCCCGCTGGGGTTTCTCCTCCTCCTGGAGGTCCTTCTGAAGCCTCTTCGGAAGAACCTCCCAGGAAGAGAACGTGCAAGAGGAAGCACGTTGACTCCCCTGATGAGTCTCTGACATCTGACACTGATCTCGATGATGCAGAGGGGTCCCCCAAGTCGTCCTCGGATGATGTCTCCTTTGCAGACATCCTGGAAGCCCTAAAACAATGAGGCGGCTGGCAGTCCAAACCTCCCTCTGCTGATGAGTCGGTGTTCCTGAAGGCCTTCGGGGCTCAGCCCTCCACCTCCTGGGTGTCTCCGCCCTTCGACGAGCTCTTGGATTTGATCTGTCAAAGGGCGTGGGAACACCCAGACTCTGTGGAACCGGTGCCCGCTCGTCCGAACAAGTTTCTCTCGGTGCCCCCGGATAGAGAGTTCCTTACTAAAGGTGTGGCTGTAGATGCTATGGTGGTGGCATCTGCTACCCAGCAAGATGTAGCAGAGGCTTCTACGTCCGTCCATCCTCCTAATAAGGAGTCTAAGAGCATGGATCGGTACGGTAAGCACACCCTTAGTTCAGTGGCCTTTACACTGAGGTCTTTGAACTACCTGACGCACTTTACGAGATTTCAGAGGGATCTGATTAAGGAGCTATCCGATACCCTCTTGGGTAACCTGCCTGAGGAGCTGGCCCAGACGGTTAGATCTCAGCTGGCTACAATGTCATCCATTTCGAACTCGTCCATGAGGCTCATTTCGTATGCGGCCGAAGGGGCGAGTAGAGCGGCGGGTACAGGCATTGCTCTATGGAGACAAGCCTGGCTCCACCTGTGTCATTTCGCGGAGGCCTTTAAGTCTTCATTTGCCGACGCCCCCTTTGATGGGTCCTCCCTGTTTGGACCCAAGGTAAAAGACACACTTACCCGCTGTGAACAGGAGGGTAAGACTCTGACTGCCGTAGGGGCACGATTTTCCACTCCCTTTCGGCCTTATCCCAAGACTAAAAGAGGAGGGAAAATGTGGTTCCGTAGATCTCAGAAGTCTTACCCCTCTCAGCAGGAAGGTTCCCCCTCCAGAGGCAGAGGAGGGGGAAATTCATCCGGAAGACGCCATCCCAGAGGTGGCAGAGGCCCTCGCAACACTGGAGACCGCGAGTCCTTTCGTGGCTCTTCAGCTTTTCATAGTCCCTGAGGGATTGCCCGGCTGTGCTGCTCCGGAGCCAGTCGGGGGTCGCTTCTCAAAGCACCTGAAGGCCTGGGAAGGGATCACTCAGGACCGATGGGTGCTTCGGATTATCGCTGGAGGTTACTCCATCCCATTCTCTCACCCCCCCAGTCCAAAAAAATCCCGGACCCACCACCCAGTCAACGGGATACCGCAGCCTCAGAAATTTCAAAGCTGCTGCAAAAAGGAGTTATCCAACCGGTCCCCGCAGACCAGATCAGATTAGGGACTTACTCAAGATTCTTTTTGATGCCAAAAAAGACCGGGGACTTGAGGCCCATTTTGGACCTAAGCATCCTAAACCGTTCAGTCAGGAAGTCCAAGTTCCGAATGGTCACTCTACAAACCATTCTCCCATTGCTGGAGAAGGGTGTTTGGATGTGCTCCATAGATCTCAAGGGCGCGTATTATCATATCAGGATACATCAAACGTCCAGGAGACATCTGCGCTTCAGCCTAGGAGGCAGTCATTTTCAGTTCCGTGCGCTGCCCTTTGGTCTCACCACAGCCCCCAGGGTGTTCACCAAATGCTTGGCAGTAGTGACTGCTCACCTGAGAAGTCTAGGATTCCAGGTGTTTCCGTACCTAGACGACTGGCTCCTAACTGCCACCTCCAAGCATCTACTTCTGTGGAGCCTACAAGCCACTATATCACTGGGCAATTCCCTTGGAATCACCTTCAATTGGCCAAAGTCTGTGTTGCGGCCATCTCAAAGAATAAGATTCATAGGGGTAGACATAGATTCAAACCAGATGCGGGTCTATCTACCTACAGACATAATTCAAACCATTCAAAATCAAGTTCGAGCCTTACTCCCCAGGTCCAAAGCCCCAGCCAGAATGGTCCTGCAGCTATTGGGATCCATGTCTGCCATGGTTCTGCTAGTTCCCTTGGCAAGGTTGCACATGAGAATCCTCCAGTGGCTTCTTTCAACTCAGTGGTCCTTTCAGGAACTCCCTCTCAATCACCTCATATGGATCATGGAATCTTGCAAACGGGACCTTCGCTGGTGGCTAGTGTCCTCCAATTTGAATCAGGGACGACCCTTTGTTCTTCCTCCTCCGACGGCCGCTTTGACCACGGACGCCTCCCAGATGGGGTGGGGGGGCATTCCCTGGGCAGGTCAGTCCAAGGCAAATGGCACCCGGAAGAGACTCCTCTTCATATCAACATCCTAGAAATGAGGGCAGTACTCCTGTCCCTTCAAGCCCTTCACGATTATCTCCCTCAGGGCGTAATTGCTGTTCACTCAGACAACATGTCAGTTGTCTGGTACCTGAACAAACAGGGAGGGACCAGATCCTATCCTCTTTGCAGAGAAGCCATGAGAGTTTGGGAATGGGCAGTCTCGACCAAACGCTTCCTAGTGGCTACTCACATACCGGGCAAGTCCAATGTCATAGCCGACAGATTGAGCAGAACCATCCTCTCTTCTCACGAATGGTCTCTGAATATGACAGTTGCAAGGCAGATTTTCAGTGAATGGGGAGTTCCGTGTTGCGACCTCTTCGTGACTCCTCTAAATGCGAAGTGCAAAGAATTTTTCTCCCTAACCCCGGCTCCGGGGAAGAGCCCCATGGATGCATTAGTCCATCCTTGGCCCACCGGCCTGCTTTACGCCTTCCCTCCAGTTCCTCTCCTCCCCAGGGTGATTCAAAAGGCATCTCTCTTAGGGAGTAAGATGATCTTAATTGCTCCTTACTGGCCTCGTCAAGTGTGGTTTCCCTATCTTCGGAAACATGCTCTGGAAGGTCCATGGTTCCTGGACCAGGTCCCAGACCTACTGATTCATCAGTCGGGACTATTACACCAGTCCCTACACACCTTAAAATTGACGGCCTGGCTCCTCCTCTTCCGACGATAGTTAGGAGTCATACACTGGATCCAGATGTTGTGCATATATTATCTTCAGCCCACAAGTCTGCTACAAAGAAACTGTATTTTAGCAAATGGAAAAGGTTTGCTATTTGGGCTCAACTCCGGGGCCTGGACCCCATTTCTACTTCCGTGGCAGAAGTACTAAAATTTCTGACCTCTCTTTTCAATCAAGGCTCTTCAGTTTCTACCATCAAAGTACAATTGGCAGCAATTTCTAATTTTCATGAATCCATAGACCCACCTTTAATGAGCAATAGATTGTGTAAGACCTTCTTGAAAGGTGCTGCTCTATTAAGACCTCCGATTTCTCATCCTGCACCTCCATGGGATCTCGATATAGTGTTGCGTGCCTTGACTTCTTTTCCCTTTGAACCGGCAGCTACCTGTGATCTAAAGTTTCTATCATGGAAGACAGCCTTTCTAGTGGCGATTACTTCAGCCAGAAGGGTTTCAGAGCTTCAAGCTTTGTCAGTAAAACCCCCGTACTTGGTTTTTCATACAGACAGAGTATCCCTCAGAAAAAATCCTTCTTTTGTTCCTAAAGTTTGTTCTACTTTATGCTTGCAACAATCGTTAGAGCTTCCAGTTTTTTTCCCAAAATACTCTAATAGAGCGGAGTTTATATTCCACACACTAGATGTCCACAGACAGTTACGTTTTTATTTAGATAGGACCAAACAAACAAGGAAAACAGATCAGTTGTTTGTATCCTTTGCAGAAAACAAACTGGGCAACGCTGTCACAAAGGTCACTATTGCCAAATGGATCAGGGACTGTATTACTCAAGCTTATATTTATTCTAACAAAGAGCTTACCACCTCTGTCAAGGCTCATTCTACAAGGGCTATGGCTACTTCGGTAGCATTTCATTCTAAGCTTGCTATTGGTGACATTTGTGCTGCGACTACATGGTCTTCCCCGCACACCTTCATTTCCCACTACAAATTAGATGTGGCATCTAGAGGACGAGCTTCATTTGGTTCCACAGTGCTCAGGAGTGTTTTCCAATGAGCCACCCGGGATTTAGGTGCTAGGGATGCTGTCCCATCAGTCAGAATGTAGGCGAGATAGGATCACATAACATCTTTTAGTTATGTACTCACCATAACTTCAGATGTTTGGGATCCATCTCGCCTACATTCCTAATAACCCACCCTCCTTCCCCCTTCCTTGGAGATCAGAGGATATCAGAAGGTCCGAATCCTGTTGTTTCATCTTGAAACAACTAACAATGTTATATAAACAAGTTGTGCATGTGTGCATGAATGCGGATAAACAAGATCTGGGGGATTAGTGGTGGTGCATCCTGGGATAAAGATAGCTCAGCCAATTAGAGGCCTCGCTCTATAGCATAAGCGTGCCGAGTCGGAGCCGAGGGATCGACTCCGAACCCATCAGTCAGAATGTAGGTGAGATGGATCCCAAACATCTGAAGTTATGGTGAGTACATAACTAAAAGTTCCAAATTCATAAAAAAATAAGCATATTTATTTGATCACACAATTACAGATGATCCTACAATTACTGATATATTTTTTCTAATAATTCTTCCTCAAAAAATATTCTGCTAATCTTTCAATGCCTTCACCTTCTCTAGTGACCCTCTTATTTTCAGAAATTTCCCCAAAGAGCACTACATGATAAATTTGTTACAATACTTCCATTTACCTTTTTCTTATCTTCTGGAAAAAAAAATAAATCTCAATTAAAATCTAGCCTCTTTTAAAACACCATTGATTATTATGAACTGCCCATATTTATTATATGCTTTAAACATTTAATATATTGTCCTGTTTTTCTTCTAACCTTTCTTAAATTACAATTGAAATCACACATCACTATTATTTTAATATTTACTGTATTGAATTATTTTGTTTCTTGAAATTATTACATTCTCTCATTCATGTAAAGGTATGGCCTGCTATTATCCTGAAAACTTAATTTTCCCATCTCATATCTATTAAACTAGATCCACCCTAAGTGTATCACTCAAACATGTAATATATGAATTCACTTTTTACATAGGGTAATATTATCAAAACATTCTTCTTGTCCTAAATACCATATTAATATTATTTCTGTAGTTTTCTTATCTGTAATTTATTCAATTGTAAATCTAGCATCATGCAGGTGAGTTACATCTTCCTCAAACTTTAAACAATTTTCCACAATGATAATCCTTTTAGCACTATGCAAATTACTATTTACATGAAGAGAAATTAAATGATGATTATTTTTTTCCTTTATTCTTAGCCTTGGGTGGAATATTTTTAAACTTCCATTTCCTTATTCCCATGCTTTTCCTGATCGAATACATTTTTCTTGACTTCCTTTCTTTCTCATTCACATCTGGCTGCCCATGTTCTAATACTTCAAACATGTTGCTTGTCGTTATATTTATTTATTGAACTTCAGTTTGTGTATCATCAATATTTTCTTGTATAAAGTCGTACTGTGAATTGTTACCTATCCAGTCTTCAGCTTGTGCATTTTTCTTCTCCTTTTGTATAGTACAATCCTTAAGCATGCTCCCACTGTCTCAACATATTCTTGTCTTTCTTGTCAATCAAACCAAAAATGACCTCGTATTTTTCTACATACTTTATATTCTGATGTGCACTTCCTTGTTGTATAACCTCTTTCTCTACAATAATTACATCTAATATTATCGCACATGTTTTTTAAATGTGTATCTTCCCACCCCAAAAAAGCATATTTAGGCTTCTTTACATATCTTAATGTCCCTCTGAATCCAGCAACATAGAAAACACCAGCAACATGTTTTATAATATCATTTTCAACTTTCAAAACAACCTCCACCTCCCATTTGTCATTTCAGAGATTTCTTTCATAGGTTCATAGGTTAATAGGTTCATAGGTTCATACTAGGCTATCTGCCCTAGGGCATTTATAAGCCTAGCCCAGAGTTTTGTGACTTTTGCCACCCCTTTAGTTTGAAGGATACTATGCCCATTATTTAGCTGTGCCTCTGTCAAGCAGTGACACTGATGTGATCCCTGGGGTATACCTGCGATCTCCCATCCATTGGTCAAGATTTCTCTTGAACAAAGCCAGTGAGGTGCTCTGCCTCACATGTACCGGAATTTTATTCCACAGCATAGGTAGTCTCTGGGTGATGAATCTGTCCCTCCAGCACGTCCTATTTTTGACCGTGTCAAGGTTCAAGTCTCGTGCTCTTGTAGATCGGATGGATTTAGATTTTTTGAGGTGAAGCATGTTCATTAATTCCAGGTTGGACATGGCCTTGTATGTCAGGCACAGGTCACCTCTGAGCAGGTGGTAAGCGACTGAGTAGAGCTGGAGCTCCTTCAGTTGGGCAGCATAGGACATATTTTTGAGACCCTTTATCCTTTTGGTGAGGAACTTTTGGGGCCTTTCCAATTGCTGCAGGTGCCGGGTCAGATACCTTCCAAATGGGGCGTTGTACTCAATCATCGGTCTGATGAGTGATGAGTACAGGGGAATGATGACCTCCCTTGACCTAGATGTGAATCCCTTCATGATCAGGTGGGCAATGTAGAAGGTCTTCCTAACTACTTTGGCAATGTGGGTGTCAAATGAAAGGTTACTATCAACCTGGGTCCCCAGATCCCTGATAACCTCTTCTGTGCTTAGTGGATTGCCACCTATATGGTAGCTGGGGGTAACCTTGTTTTTCCCGAAGGGTATGACTATGCATTTTTTAGCGTTTAACTTTAGGCCATGGCTTTGGCACCAGTTATCCGTTTCTATGAGACCCTTCTGAAGGATATCTGTGTCTGATGTGTTTTCAACTATGGCGCCCAGTTTGCAGTCATCTGCAAACTTTGTCAGCCATAATCCTCCTGTGCTTGCCTGTACTTCTGAAAAGTAGATGCCGAACAAGAGTGGGCCCAGGACCGAGCCCTATTGGACACCGCTTGTGACAGGCTTGGAATCAGACATGGCGCCAGCAACTTTGACCCTGTGGGTTCAGTCACTTAGCCAGTTTGCAACCCATCTTGTGATGTATGGGTTTACATTTAAGCTGGTGAGTTTTTCTATGATGCCCGAGTGGGGTATTGTGTCGAATGCCTTTGCCAGGTCAAGGTAGGCTGTGTGGACTGCCTTGCCCTCATCAATGGCCTTGGTGACTGTTTTGAAAAAGTCAACCAAGTTTAAGAGGTATGATCTGCCCTTGACAAAGCCAAATTGGGTTTGATCCAATGTCTGCAGGTCCCCTATGTCTTTATTTATGAGTTCCATTATGATCCTCTCCATAGCTTTGCAGACCAGGCTTGTCAAGCTGATGGGACAGTAGTTTCCAGGGTCGGTGGAGGCACCGCCTTCATGTAGTGGGACCACAGTTGCCGTACGCCACTCCTTGGGTACATATCCTGAGGTGAGGCTAAGATTAAACAGCTGCCCTAATTGCGGGCTTAATTCCTCAATGAGTTCATGGAGCACACAACCGGGGACACCATCTGGTCCCGCATCCTTAGTTTTTATAACATTCCTCATAGATTCACATATTTTTTCAAAAGATTTTAAACAAAATGCTCTTCTACTTCATATGATCTAAATTGTAAATATAGCTTTCGTATTAATTATGATATTTTACTTATAAAAAGCATTGTAAGGGAACAACATTTCTGTTTATCAGAATAATCAATACATTTTGCTAACAGTGTGTTCAATGCAAAAGTCATGTCACGAAAAGATTATTTATTTAAATGTATGGAAAATCTAACATCATGCATATTAAATGTTAAGGGTACAATTAAATCATCCCAGTCTGTACATAGTAGAAGCATTTTTGTTCTTATTGTTATTATTGATCTCTTCCTTTGCTTTCGTTATATTTCATTTGCATTATTTTTTAAATATCCCCCTTTTTTCACAAACCATGGATGCATTTATCTTTTTTATTACAGGAAAACGTTCTTCACCAGTATGTGTCCCAACAATATCAACTGCTACAGCCTCTGCCTCTCCACCAAGCACACACTACTATTTCTCAAAATGATAATACAGACTTCCCACCTGGATCTTCCTGGTCTAACATATTTACCATTTAATAAACTTCCAGTCCCCCTGTCAACACCTCCATAATCATGAGTTCCTGGATTTGTGCTTCATGCTGCAGGACAGGAAAATGGTGTTTATTTGTATCTTCCAAATGTTGTTTGTCTAGTTTAACACTTTTTTCCTCTTCTAACTGAGTCCTTTACATTCCTTTTGCTCCATTTCATTCCATTGCATAGCAGAACCCTCTACTTCACTCTGATTCCTCATTTGACTGACGTCCTCCATTACCCTATTCCGCTCAGCCACTGAGAATGAGAGTGGGCATGCATATTTGAAAAAAGTAGGGGTCCTTTATTAAAATATACATACTTATTTACGTGTGTGTGTGTGTGTGTATTTATAATATATATATATATATATATATATATATATATATATATATATATATATATAATATACATACACTATAAGCAATAAGTACAATATACCTTTTCTTTTACATTTCCTCCATCAAAAAACAGCCATCAGTTTTTAATTTCTGACTCCCCACTCCAACTTCCACAACCAAAACCTACTTTTTTTAAGATCATAGCCAAATCCCATTTTTCATTAAACATAATTTCCTTCACCCTTTAATTCCAAATTATCCATATAATTCAAAACATTTTTCTATTATTTCTCTTAACGTAATTTCTACTTATTTATTATAATATCCCAATTCAACCATATCCATGTATAAACTGTTACTTCTATAAATCCTTCCACATAATTGGAATTTAAAATATTTTTCATAACATTTTAACCCTTTTGTATCCTAAAACCATGTTCACTAGTTTCAAATTCCCACAATACAAATAAATCCTATCTTTTTTACCTTTTTAAGGCATATTTGCTTTCACTGGTAATCTTTGAATCATCAGTCTCCATAAATAAAACTTGGCCCTCTTTTTTTATATCTTACTATTCTTGCTCATATGGGGTGACCACAGTGGTGCAGCGGTTAGGGTTGTCACCTCAAAGCAAGAGGTTCTCCGGTTCGATCCTCGGCTAGGGTGACTTCTGTGCGGAGTCTGCATGTCCTCCCTGTGGTTGTGTGGGTTTCCTCTGAGCACTCTGGTTTCCTCCCACATCCCAAAGACATGCTATAGGTGGATTGGACACTCTAAATTGGCCCTAGGCATGAGTGTGTGTGTGTGTGTGTGTGTGTGTGTGTGTGTGTGTGTGTGTGTGTGTGTGTGTGTGTGTGTGCCTTCCAAGGAAGGTTGGGCACCGGGCTGGCAACTCGACACCATAAAACTCTACTGCCAATCATGAATGGACAGGTGATCCACTGTGGTAACCCCTAAACAGGAAAAGCTGGAAGAAGAAGACTATTCTTGCTCATATGGCACTCCTTTTTTCTTTATGTAACCCTTTGCGGATAAAGCCAAAATTACATTTCCATAACATTATTGTACCATACTTTCCTCCTCTTTTCAGTCTTTTTTGACATGTCTTCCACAACATAATTTTATTTTTATAATTCTCTATTTTTTAATACAAATGTTTCTTCTTTTTGAATTCCAAAAAAGTTTAACCATTCCATTTTATACTTTAGACTTAATATCTTTGTTAAAGTAGAAACATCACTATCATTTAAACATTTCATTTCTGCATACAAATTCAAAGATGCAATGTAAACTATTAGATTCTTAAGCCTAAACTTCATTTTTATTTATGCACATATAAAATCCCTCATTTCACTGGATTCAACCTAGATCCTCAAATAAAGGAAATAATATTATACACGTATTTGTCTAAATTCAAAGGTACACTAAAAACACCTGCTAAATAAGTGATTCTAGTAAAATAGAGTTTATTAAATAATTTTTTTAGAAAAGACAATCCAAAGGATTTCCAAAATAAATAAATAATAAAGTAGCTGCCATTTACACTATGTTTTATTTCCATACTGTTTCTGTAATATTTGAAACCATATTCCAAGTATTGTTACTTTTGTCATATTAAATTTAATGCATCCAATCATCTCTTCAGACCCTAATCCTTGATTTTTTCCTCTTCTTTTTTTCATTTATCAAAAAACATATTACCTGAATAGTTTGCTGTAAATATTTTATCACACTATTCATTCCTGTTTCATTAAGGAATAATAATAATGTCATAAGCATATGTTAGCAGAATCGGCATCTTTATTTGTTCATTTGAAATGTAGGTCATCACTTCATTTTTCTTTTCATATGTATAAATATCACATTTAACAGTAATATGAATAATATACCACTCAAAGGACAGCCTTCTCTAATCCCTTTCTCAAGCTGTATATCTTCACTAAGCCACTTGTTTACTAATGCTTTGACTATATTATACCTATAAGCTGCAATACAAACATTTTTTATCTTTTCACTTATTATAAATTTCAAATATGTCGCATAACATAGAATGATGAATTGAATCAAAAGGTCTGTGTAAATCCCCCATCATTAATTTGCATGTACTTTTCTGTACAATATATCATCTACTACGTCCTGATTATCAATAATAAATCCTTAGCCGTTTTCCCTTTTAAACAATATACATGCCCCTTTACTACTCACTCTCTTCTCCATTCTTTTTTGTAAAATTTTAATAAAAAATTTGTAATCCTTATTATTCAATACTATTGGTCTCCAGTTCTGCAACTCCCTTTTATTACCTTTTGTCCATATAAATCTAACTACACCCCTGCACAATTCATTATACATAATCATTTATCCAAACATTCATTTACTACTCTTATAAACAATTTTTTTGGTTCAGTTTCGTGTCTTATACATCTTATATTCTATTCCATCTGGTCCTGTAGCCGAAGCCAGATTCATTACTTTCAACCCCTCTTCTAGCTCTTATATATATATATATATATATATATATATATATATATATATATATATATATATATATATATATATTTATATATATATATATATATATATATATATATATATATATATATATATATATATATATATATGTGTGTGTGTATATACATATATATATACATATATATATACATATATATATTTATATATATATTAATCTTTATTGTCTTTATTAGATAATAAATACACTTTCTATTTCTTACTATTTTTTATCATCTGTCCTTTAAATGAAGTCATAAGATATTATTTTACTATTTCCATCATTTTCTCTTGTATATTATATATATATATATATATATATATATATATATTGTCAACTTAATATGGTGCAATTTTCTCTTTTTTTCTTTGCAAAAAAACATCCTTTCTTACGCAATGTCTTTATTTATTCTTATTCACTCATATAACTCTTGTTCCATCATAAGCAATTTTTCATCATTCCTCTCTAAACAGTGAATAGCATCATTATTTACCTTCTTATATTTTAACTTAATCCTATTTATCTTTTCTTTTTCCTATATCACATAACAGTTTGTATAGTTCTGTTTGAAATGTAACCACCACTCTGACCAATCCTTATACAACTCTCATATCCCCACATGATCTTGCACAATTTCATCTTGTTCTTTTTTCCTTTGTTCTCCCATTTCAACACATGTATTCGTTTTAAACTCTTGTCAATTGTTATACATTTAGAATTGCATTTATCTCAAGCTAAATTACTGTTATGATCTGAAAATCTTGTCATCAAAATACCTTCTTCCACTATTAATAAACTTTCTGATACCAGAAAATAGTCTATTTCTGCTCTCTTTTCTCCTCCTTTATAGGTCTAAGTCCTTTGATTCCAAACTCTTAACTGACCATATTTCACAATGGCTCATGCTAACTTAACATCATAAAATGTATTTTTCTGCTGTCTCAAATTGCAATTAAAATCCCCTGCTACAACAATCTCCATATTAATTGTTACATGTTGAATAATGTTTCTAAATATCTCTTCTCTTTCTTTTTTGTCACATTGCATATATGGCAATAATTCTTGTAATATGATCCCTTCATCTTACATCAACATTTGGGTTTCTGCCTGTTGTAACAAAGGTAACATCTGACACTTTTGTTGTGTCTCTGTATAGGATAAGAATGTCCAGAACAAGTCTCTTTCCTAAAATTCCAAATAACATTTCTCCCCCATACTTATGTTTGATATCTTTCTGATTGTAATAGAATCTGATGCCCTCTAAAATAATAATAAAAATATCACTTTCCTGCATTTTACACCACTCCAAAATTTCTATTCTTCTCTCTAACATTTTCAAACTACTAACATTAAGGGCTAAAACTTTACTAGTAGTTTTACCTTAATATAATATATATTCACCTCCCACCTTTTCTTTTTTAACTCCCTCTGTAATACTATTTTCCAATACTTTTACTGATAGAATTTATTTTTTGTTTAACTACATTCCATTTAGCATTGGAACTACCACTCAATCCTGACTCTTCATCCTCAGTTCTTTACACATTTAAATCGTCCTCTATATTAACTTTTGTATCACTTGTTTTCTATTCACAATATTTGTTGTTTCTATTTGCATTTCCTCTGTTTCTAATTCCCTTTCTGCAACTTTATCCTTTTTACCTTACTGTTACTATCTCTACCATTTCCAAATCTACCTAATTTCCTTTTTCTTCACACTCTACCCCCAAAATGGCCCACTTAATTCAACTTATACTTTTCAGTTCATGATTCCTTGCATCATGTTATGCTTCCCCACATCCAAAACATCTTCTTTTAACATATTTGTTAATTAAAGGATCAGTTTTTCCCCACAAAAAAAAAAAAACATGTTTTTGGCTATCCCCAATATTTTACCATACATTTGTCACCTTCAACATTAATAATAATTGGAATATGCACAATACTTTCATTCTCTAGTTTCAAAATCTCATTACAATGCCATGCCCCAGTCCATAAACATCTATTATCATATACTTTGGATAAACTTAATACATCTTTACATAACTCTAATAAATGTACTTTTAAACTCTCTTTTTCTACCTCAAACGTGAATTGAATGTTGATTTTCTTTTTAGTTTCCCTGTAAAAGGGCTTGCCTACAAACACATTTCCTGGTGAACAGTCTTTCTTTTTCTCATATTTTACTAAGAATTTTTCCATTATCTGACCAGTCTCAAAAATAATATCACAAAAAGTCTCTCTATTAATATGTATACATGTTTTTACCTCATTTGATTTGATTCCTAATGCCGTAGTTACTTTGTCCCATACCTTATATCTGCTTAACTCTGAATCCTCTTTCTTCTCAATTGGCACCTTAACAAAACTCTTTTTCTTTAAACTCACTTCTTTGTCTTCTTTCTTACTTTCCTTCCCACTTTAACCATCACCACATATGATTTTCTATCAACCCGTATCACTTCAATCTACTGTATTTCTGACTTTTGGATCATTTCCATCAGCTTTCCCCATCACACATCTTTTCGATTCTCTGGTTCAGTCATATTAACCATCTCCATCAATAAATAATTCCACAACCCTCCTGACTAGAGAGTTGTAACAACACAGTCTTGTGTTGTTACCTGTTCCTCAACGAGGTTTCAACAACTCTCCTGAATACACTTTGCCAGTGCTACCACTTTCTCTGACTCCTTAGGCTGCTCTTGAAAAGGCTTAACTACCTTTTCTAATGTCTTCACCATGACACCATCTTTTGAAAATGTTTCCTCAATTTCCTCTATCTTCGTCATTACATTAAGTGACTCTGCTGTTTGAGTAATGCCACTGGAATTGATATCTTCATTCTCATATACCTTTCCTTCCTCCATATCAACTAAACTATCTTCCTGCTTCTCTGAGCCACCTCCACGCTCGGACCAGAAATGCCACAGCAAAATCCATTCCCATATATGAAAAGAGTAGGGAAAGTTCCACAGTGTTCTTGCCATATTTCCCCTAGTAAGTATGCATACCACATTGTGTCTGCCCTGAAAAGAAACCTATAGTTAATAAAGCATAAATAAATAAATATATTGGTTTGATCAATGAACTCGGTATGAAGTTCCTTTTTTATTATTTTTACTATTTTTCTATACGAGCTTCCCCTCCTTTTTTCACTATCCTTTCTTGTTTCTGTTGTACAATAATTAACTGTCCCTATCTCAGCCTTTTCTATTTGTCACATGTATTACCACAAAGGCATAAGCTGGAGTGCCAATAATAGACGTTAAACCTTAATTATGGTTTCCAACTTTTTTGTGTCAAAATGTTGGTGGCGCCCTGTTCTGGAACTCAGTACATCATATTTTGCATATATTTTGGATAAAATCTGGTTTGCTGAATAGACCTTTGCAGTGCTCCCACTAAGTAACTTGGTTATGAATGCTGTGGTTGCTTGCAGTCTTCATTCAATATTTAGAACATTTTTTTTTTCTCTATTGTTGGATTTTTGCTCTTTGAAGATAATCTTCTTCTTCTGGCTTTTCCTGGTTAGGGGTTGCCACAGCAGATCATCTGTCTGCTCATGATTGGCAGTGGAGTTTTACAGTGTTGAGTTGCCAGCCCGGCGCCCAACCTTCCACAGAAGGCACACACACACACACCTAGGGCCAATTTAGAGTGTCCAGTCCACCTACTGCATGTCTTTGGGATGTGGGAGGAAACTGGAGCACCCGGAGGGAACCCACACAACCACAGGGAGGACATGCAGACTCCACACAGAAAGCACCCCAGCCAAGAATCGAAACAGAGAGCCTCTTGTTGTGAGGCGGCAATGTTAACCGCTGCACCACCATGGCTGCCCTGCTCTTTGAAGATAATATGATAGTCAATTTCTCACAATGATGTAAATAACAAAGTGTGAGATGCTATTGCTTAAGATTATTATGTAGTAAATTACCTGACTTGTTAGGTTCTTTGTAATGTATGTCCTATTGCTCAGGACATTTTAGGAAAGGATAACTTGACCTTAATTTTGACAGAATTTAATACTAAGATGCACATCTTAACCCATGCTTGTATTAACATGGTTGTGCTGCAGAACTTGCTGCATTGATTAGATCTCTTTAGCACTGCTGATACTTATTGTGCCAATTTGCATATTGAATTACCTTTAGTTTGGATTACTGTCAGCCAATGTCAAAGATATATAATACACTGAGGAGAGAAACCCAGGAACTAACCCTTCATTCATTCCTGTAGCAGTTTTTTTTTAAAATAAGGTATTATTGTTTTCCATTTTATGTTGTTTACAATTATTCTTATAACTATGAAGCCATGCTTAGAAAGATGGGGATAACCAGTGCTGACAAATATTTATGACACAAGGAATAGATGCCCATGCCAAATTTATTTATTTATTGATATTTCATTACTGTAAAAGTCTGACTTGATAGGAGTCCATTTCCAATGGAAGCCAGGGGAGAAAAGCTCCAAAGTATAAAACAATTTTAAGAATAATTTTACAGTCTTTAAAAATAATAGGAAAAAACACTATAATTTAAATAATTACACCAAATCAGGCATAATATGAAAACAATTGGTTAAAAATAGATAAAAGTTATATGATAATGATTTAATAGTAAGAGAAATTATAAGTTAGAATAATACAAACAGAAGTTGCAATATGAAGTGAGAGAAAAAGAAAGCCCAGGCAGAAAAATTGAGAGTAAAGTAAGGAAGTGTGTGAGGAAGGGAGAGTAAGGAGATGTAAGGTATGAACAGGAATTTGTGCACAATTGGGAATATGGTTTATCCTGATGCTGAGCAGGAACACAGCCAGCTTTTGGCTAGAAAGTGTTTCAGAATGGTTTTGAAGGCTGGCTGGGTATTGACCTGATAGCTGTATATATTTTTTAAACCAAAACTTTCATATTTTTCATGCACAAGTTGCATTAGCTGGGATAGTATTGTTTTAATATATTGGGAAAATGTAAAAAAAGTGAACCACAGCCAATAAATGTAACTGAGGCTGTGGTCAGCTATGTAGCAGGTCTTTGTTGGTACCTCTACTTCTATCACAGTTATTTTCCTTCAGTGTGGGGTGTCTCTATTTGTACATACATCACTATGTTAATACCTTGCAGTGTTTAATGGCCATTTATAAATGAACTTGATCTTCCTTTATGATTTATTTTGGATACTAGTGGTTTTAATTCTTTATTCAGCCATTGAAAACATTATTGTTCTAATCTAAGCATCCCTTTCAATCACATCTTCGTGGAAAGGCTAATATAAACAAAAGCCATAATATAGGCATGCACAGACACACACACACACACACACACACACACACACACACACACACACACACACACACACACACACACACACACACACACACACACAAACACCCACACACATAGCCAAACACACACATATGCTTTGCTGATTAAACAAAATTCATACAGTGGTAAATACAATTTGATATGTGCGTGTGGTGGTGGTGTGTGTGTGTGTGTGTGTGTGTGTGTGTGTGTGTGTGTGTGTGTGTGTGTGTGTGTGTGTGTGTGTTTGTGTGTGTGTGTGTGTGTGTGTGTATATATATATATATATATATATATATATATATATATATATATATATATATATATATATATATCCAAAAAATTCACCCAGCAGAGGGAGGAAGATAGCAACCAGTAATGAAACGTTGATACAAAAAGAGCATAAATGTCAATTCAATACTTCACCAACAGGACCACGTATTCAAGATGTAAAACTCCAATTCCAAAAATTGCAAATGATTCAAACAGCTCCAAATATCAAAGAACACAGGTTTAATATGTTAGTGCTTTCACGGACAAGGCTGCTTCTTCAGACATTACAAGAACAGGAACTGACATCACAATTTATATACACACATCCTGCCAAAAACAGGAACTGACATCACAATTTAATTACACACATCCTGCCTTGCACTTAAAGTGATATACATAGCAGAAAGAGGAATAAAATAATGAACATTGTGCAATCTATCCTAGATCACTCTATACTCATGTAGATGTATGCTATAAAATAAAATAATTTAAAGTAATGAAATAAAATAGTACATAAGACATAAAATTAATTTAAAGTGATCTAGCTTTTAAAATCGGCTTCAGGGGAACCGATTCATTCAGTCCCCTGCCTCTATGGGCAGCTAAACGAAGAATCCAACGTGTCTTCGCTTCCTCTGTCAGATTTGAAATTCCCCTCCCCTGATGTTAATGTGTTGAACATGCACAACCTGAAAGGTAAAATAATGTTGACTTCCTTCACATAAAATGTGCTTAGATAAAGCACTACTCGTTTCATTTCTAGATAAGCAATATAAGTGATCTCGAATGTGTTCCCTAAGAGACCTGTTGGTCTTACCAACGTAGAACTTAAAACAGATCTGACAGCATGCCACATACACTACATTTCATGTCAAACAGGTAGAATTACACCTGATCTCCCATAGTCTACCTGTGTTTGAATCTCTAAAATAAGCAGATTCATCAATATAAGGACACTGCGGACAAGAACCGCATTTAATGGTACATTGCTTCAATGGGACCATTCTACTTTCTCTGCTAGGAGTTAAATCTGGAAAGCACAAGTGCTGTTTCAATGTCTTTAAATTTTTGTGGGTAAAAGTTGGACAATTCCTGACTATTTCTTTCGTCTTGTCATCCACTAAGAGCATGTGCCAGTTGTCAGTTATTGCCTGTTTAACTGTTACTATGTTGCTACCATAGGGCAGCACTAGAGGTAACTTAATCTTGTGCACTGCACTTGTTTTTCTATTTTGTGCCAAAGAATAATAGGGTTTACCTTTACCATGTCTTAGGTTATGTGTGGAGGTACAAATTTTAGAAACTTCTTGATTATAATACCCTCTAGTTAAAAAACTTTGGCTTAACTTATCAAGTTCATGTCTGAAGACAGAGTCTTCTGAACATAATCTCGAAATCCTTAAAGCTTGCCCCACCACAATGTTATCAAATGTTTTCTGTGGATGCATGCTTGCTCTATGTAAATAACTGGGCCTATAGCAAGACTTCCTGTATACCGTGGTAAATAATTCATCTTTGCGACGATACACAGTCACATCAAGATAATCTATTGACTCGACTGAAGACTCCATAGTAAATCTCAAAAAGCCATCCATGCTATTTATCATTAATAAAAAATCATGTAATAGGGTACTTGTACCTCACCAAAGAAGAAAGAGGTCATCCACAAAGCGTCTGTCAAAGACAATATGCGGATGGTTGAATATGACCTCTTTCTCCCAAGCTACCATGACAAGGTTCGCATAAGAATTGGTGCAACTAGTCCCCATAGCTACGCCACAAAGTTGTTTAAAACACTTATCCTGGAAAATGTAAACATTATTTTCCAATACTATTTCAAGAAGGAGGCATAACAAATCTGCTTCTGAAGTGCTAAAACAATCCACTAACAATTTCTTGACAAGCTGTATGCCCTCTCTATTAGGGATGCATGTAAAAAGTGACACAACATCCATGGTAACAAGGAGTGTGTCATTTAAATTATCAAATGTATTCACTGCATTACATAAATCAGATAGAAACTGACTAGTATCTTTCAATACATATGTATATCTAGAAAGGACTTCCTTTAGTCGAGTGTCTAAATAAATAGAAATCGGTTCAGTACACCAGCCTGAGCCGGCCACAATGGGTCTAAATGGAGGAAGTCTGTCATTTTTGTGTATTTTCGGGAGCCCATTTATACGTGGAATCAAAGGAGATTCAACAAGAAAGTATTTATAGAGCTCTGGTGTTAATAGACTAAGAGTTTTACATTCTTCTAGAGTATTTTGAATACTAAGTATCATACTGTCAACTTTGTCAAAAGATAAAGTTTCATAGGCATCACTTTCTGACAAATGTAACATGGACTCTACATAAAAAGTTTGATCCATAACAACAATAAGACCTCCCTTGTCAGCAGGTCAGATAATAATACTGTCATTATTCTTAGGATCTAATAATGCTCTACGTTCAGATACAGATAGATTCTCATCCAATGATGTATATGGATTGCTAAAATTAGTGTACAGATCATTCTCCACAGCTCTCAAAAATACTTCTAGATTAGATTGTAAACGTGGATTATACAAGCTTTTTTTCTTAAAAGTGTCAAACCTTCCATTATTTGTCTATGGAAACATCATTTTCAAACTGATGTTTCTCACAAATAGCCTCACAGCTAATAAGGCATCACTTATGTCCATGGTGTTCGATGGAACAAAACTCAGACCCTTGTTTAGGACAGACAGTTCATCATTATTTAAAACATATCGTGATATGTTCCAAACTAATGTCCCTGTGATCAGGCCTTTCTGTGCTGGTAACTCTGGTTCTCTTTCGCCGATTCTTTCCACTTGGCACCTCTGGAGAAGTCCTGTTCCATCGACCGTTTTCTCCCCGTTCGGATAGGAAAAGGGATGGCAGGAAAATCTTCCCCATCCAACCTGTTGGGTTGTAGCTTATCCAGCTGTATTTTTCATCTAACTACTGTACTAGTGCGATTAAAAACATCTTCACCAGTGGAATTGGTAGTATGTCCCACAGTAGTTTCAGCCGGTGTGAAATATACCGAAGTGACAAGGTTAGAGGTATTAGCCCCATCCAATGATTTCTCAGGGGCTACCTGTGCAGTAGACGAACCTGCCTCCAGTTCATCAGGGTTGTTAGTAATCCTCTCATTCAAGGATTCAATAAAATTACTGGACCCAGATGTAGCTCTCTTTGGTTCAAGCAAAGTGCTAGCCCTATTGGAACAGGCTTGCTCACTTTGTATGGTGGTTCTTGGCCAAACAAAAATTGTGTTCTTAGAGAAGTCCTCCTTATCTCTCATCAGTTTCTTTCTCTTCACAGAAAGTAAATTACTCTCATATCTTGCAACCCTGTCCATTAACTCATGTAGAAATATTTCAGTTAGGTCATTTCCATATAAGTCAGCTAAGTCACATTGCTCCTCCACAATAGTCTTTCTCAAATCAGCCTCTAGGGGCTGGAAATAGTCTACCAGAAGTTGTAAATATGCTGTACTTGCTTTGAGATTGATCTGCTGCCATCTGGCAAGCAGATCCGGATATACATTTCCATATGTTGGCATATTCAATATGCGCAAACCCCTTGGAATAACTTTACAAGCAATACTAGCTTCTAAATGAAAGCGTTGACATTGAAGCCTCTTAAACTTAAAAATGTTATTCTCAATGTCCCGCTTAAGCTGTTTAACTAGAATTTCATTCTCTGTTGTTAAAGTCAAAGTTTTACCTTTCAATATTGCATCACTGTCCATGGCAAGTAGGGGTTGTTCACTTCATTCAGCATCGTACATAGTCGATTCACAATGTTATCACCTTCTCGTATATGTCCAGGTGCTGACCCACAAATTTCTGTTGCTTCCACCATGCGCAAAAAACAAGTTCAAGTATAACTTTCCCAAACCAACTTCATGAAATAAAATCCAAAAAATTCACCCAGCAGAGGGAGGAAGATAGCAACCAGTAATGAAACGTTGATACAAAAAGAGCATAAATGTCAATTCAATACTTCACCAACAGCACCACATATTCAAGATGTAAAACTCCAATTCCAAAAATTGCAAATGATTCAAACAGCTCTAAATATCAAAGAACACAGGTTTAATATGTTAGCGCTTTCACGGACAAGGCCGCTTCTTCAGACATTACAAGAACAGGAACTGACATCACAATTTATATACACACATCCTGCCAAAAACAGGAACTGACATCACAATTTAATTACACACATCCTGCCTTGCACTTAAAGTGATATACATAGCAGAAAGAGGAATAAAATAATGAACATTGTGCAATCTATCCTAGATCACTCTATACTCATGTATATGTATGCTATAAAATAAAATAATTTAAAGTAATGAAATAACAGGTAACAGCAATTGATATTGTCTGCAGCATCTGGAATTGATGTGAGAATAAAGAAGTGGTCTGTTATAATGAATGGTACTGCAAGATCTGAGACCAATGGCAATGCATGAGTATGCTCAACTATGCCCATTTACACAGAAATTACAGCACTGTGTAGTGTCAGTGAGCAAGGATGCTGTCACTGTGATACTGTTCACATACCAAGTGATACTTGGAGCACACTTTATATCAGCACATGTCAAACCAAAAGAACAAAGTAACTCCAAAAGCCAAGGAATGTCAGGCAGTAGTAGAAATTCCAGTGTACAAACTTTAATAAATGCGAAATACAATAAAGAAACACTTAATAAATCAAGCGCTTTCACCTGGTTCATACCAGGCTTTATCAAGATGAAAACTTTTAAAAACAATGTCCTAATATACTCTTGTAGTAGGTCGCATGATTCTTGGTTAATTGATTAAATAAAGCACCTCAATTAAGAAGCGTTTTTCTTAAAGAACATTACAACACATATATAAATAACAAACTCATCCAAAACATTTTAAAAAATTGTTTTAAAAATTATTTAAAAATTTTTAAAAATCAAAACACAACATTTCGCTCAATCAGTGCAAAATTCTGCAACCACCAAATAAATATGTGCGTGCAAAAAATACACAATCTCACCAAATACTTAAAAACAAAGCATTTATCTAAGACCATAACATATCTAATTTCTTTGTAATATAGGAATAGTCAATATGTGTTTAACCTATAATCTAGCTCTTTTTAATCTCAGAACACTAATAATACTAACATTGTCATTAAGTCCAGGAGATTTTGAGGCATTAAGTTTTAATTGCCACAAAAGTTCTCTGTACTCAAGGAGTGTCTCCCAATCACCCCCTCTTTGATCTTGCACAACCTGTTCCAGGACCAAAAACTTGAGCTGCATGTTGGGACATTGCATCAAATGCTTATAAAAGGCATTCATATCTTTCTTTTTAGTGACTTCATATAGATGTTCATATATTCTACGTCTTAGAGGTCTTTCGGTTTTTCCTACATAAAAACTACAACACTGGGTACATATCCCCAAATAAACAACCCCTCTAGCCCCACAGTTGTAGTAACTATTACATTTTTACATGTCAACCAAGCCATGTGCCACACAATCAAAGCCACCTTGACATTGCCACAGATAACTTTATACTGCCATGAAATTCTCACATGATTGCATGACTGTTCACGCAAACTATCAAGTGGTAATACTGACATGATATACTGGTATGTCTGTGTTGCTGCAGTCACTTTATAGCGGCACCTAGGGTACAATTGTACATTATAGGTTTATCGGTGGATAGGAGAGTCCTAGACTAAAGTCCCAAGACCCCATAGCCATGTGTAACATAGGTGCCATAATTTTACATAGCTATGTGAACAATATTTACATAGGTATGTGCCTGTGCTATGTTATGTAATACCAACTACCTATGTTCATGAGGGACATGGCTGTAACAACAGGAGAATAACATTGATTAGCCATCCATTGATCTAAGTTGTACTTGAAAAGGGTCAGGCAATGCCTTTGTTTTACATGACTGGGAAACTTGTTCCAGAGAAGTGTTAATGTCTGAGAGATGCATTCACCTCTACACCATGATTTATTATGTCAGAGGCTCAGTTAACACCCTTAGAACAATTGACCCTAGTTCAGTTTGCTTTAATAAAGTGTAACATTTCCATCATGTCCAGATCAGTAGTCTGTAGGAGATATAATAAATGTATAGGCCTATCAGTCTCTCCTCATAGGACTTGTTTATCCCAAATATCTTCTTTGTGGGATAACTCAGGGGTTTCTCCAGCTGTTGCAGATGTGTGGTGAGGTACACGCAAAAGGGTGCATTCTACTCAATTGCTGGTGTGATGGGGGGTGAGAACTATAGAATTATAATGTCCTTTGATGTGGATGGCCTGCCCATACTTAGAAGTTGTGCTACATGCAAGGAATTTGTCACCGCTATGGTCACATGCTGTGGAAGTTCTGCTTACTATCTACCTGAGTGCCCAGGTCATATTCCACTTGTTCTACTCATAGGGGTGTGCTATCTATATTGTAATTAGTTTGTGTATTTGCTTTCAAAAAGGGAATCATTATGTTTTTTGTTCATCTGGTGCATCTCCATGGGTCCAGCAACAATCATTTGTGTGTATTAATACTTTCTGCAGTGTACTGATAGCATTCTTGGATTCAGTTATTGTCTGCACATTCATCCTTAATGTTGGTTAGACAAAGCATGTCTAAGTTTGTCTTGACTTCTGAGAATTAAATACTGAACAGGAAATTACCTATTACAGAACCATGAGGTATGGCCCTTGTCACTGGACTCTTGCTACAGGTGAATTCACACACTTTGATAGCATGTGTCCTGTATGTGATCCATTTGTCTACCCACTTGGTGAGATAGGTGTTTATGGCCACTTAAGATAGTTTCTCTGTAATACCTGAGTGTGGATTAGTGTGAAATGCCTTGGCCAGGTCAAGATAAGTGGGATGACAGTCTTTTCCTCATGCATCCCCTTGGTGACCTTCTTGAAGAAGTCAACCAGATTTAACAGACATGATGTAGCCTTACTGAATAAAAAATGGGCTGGTTACACAATTGGGAGATTACCTGTGTCCTTTCTAATAAGGTCTATGATAATTCAGGATTATGGGTCTGTAATTAACTGATCAGGTGATGGTCCTCCCTTGTAAAGATGAATGACTTTTGATGTACACCCTTCTGCCAGAACATTGGTTGTCTGGAGGCTGTGTTTAAGAAGGTATCCAACTGTGTCTGCTAGGTCAGGTTTTAAGTTATTGTTTAGACAACATGAGATGTTGTCAGATCCCACTGATTCCATCTTTTTAGCCTTAGAGAGTGCACAGATGAGCTGCTCTCCTGAGAAGATAAATAGAGTAAGGTTTGTATGTATATTTTGTCTGATGGGAGGGGGTGACGTTTGATCCAAACTGTCAGCTAGGGGATTGTCTATTTTTCTGGTTGAGTATGAATGGCTACAATACACAAACAGCTTTGCACTTAGTTGTGTATTCCCCTAAACATTTCATACTTATTTAAAAAAAAAAAAGATTTGTGGCAACACCTTCAAATACAACCTTGGTTATGCATTACATGCCACACAGTGGTACTGTTCACAGAGTTGTACAACTCCACCAATGTCATGTAATGACATCAATTATACATCATACACCTATGTTTTTCATTGGGAAGCTGTGTGTGAGTGCCCTGATACCATATATGGACACATTACAAATGAGGTGGATATGGCTTACTTACACAATTGCTGATAATCACAAAATGTTGCTGGGGGCACCTCAATAACATTGGAAATAGCAGCACAATTGTGTATACAATGAATTCCACAAGGTTACAATTAAATCAAAACGTGTGATATGTTTGTGTATATAACAGCATTACAAAATGTGGATGAAGGAAGACTTACGTGTACCATGTAATCAATATGACTTTGTATTGATGTATGTCACAGATCATTTAATGATGGTAGCTATACACATTCACATGTGTCATATTGCAAGTATCACTGTGATGGTTGAATGAGAACTATGTAGAATGCTATGTTCCACTACAAAAACACATGCCTTACTAAGCCAACAATATACATAGTATCATTCCATGTCAACAGTTTTCAGGAGGCATATTTCTACAGCTGTCATGGAAGAAACATGTATTCAAATGGCAGCAGTGCCCATGAATACATTATCTCACATCACAGTTGTAATACCCTCTTGTAGGACTACTCTACTTCCATACCTCAACATAGCACCTGTGGATGAAAGCAACACTGACATGTGAAATATTCATAGGGTCATAGGACATTGCTAGGCTAATGGTCAACATCACATAAACTCCTATCCATTATTATACCATTTTAACCAAAATTACTATATCTATATGATGGAAGAAATTAAGGCTATGTGCATATGTCTGTATTTGTTTGATTGCACTTCATGCTGCCTATGGCCATATGTGATGTGCACCACTGCATGACAGAATTAGCAAACACACATCCAGTGGTCTGGAGATGGTTTGCAGAGGCTCATAGAGGGACTCTGCTTCATGATGTGTGTATGCATCTTTGAGATGAGGACATCCTCCAGTCGTCTGCAGAATGTTATGTGACCAGAGGGAAAAAGGGTTTATTGGATTCATGGGGCTATGTTAAAGGTTCTCCAAAGTGTCTGTTAAATGAAAAGCAATTCGAAAGATCAACACACACAGCTGTTGACTGGGTCTGATTTGAACATTACACCTGTGTAGATATAGAAGCTGAATCCCATACAATGTAACACTAGCACCACTACATATATCTGACTTTACCACAGTCACAGTGCAGTTTATAGAGTATGATAGCAACATCATTTGCTGAGAAGAAGATGTTAGGAGGAGTGTCTGACATAGATGTGGAGTGGCATCTTAGTATAACATTTCTCAAATATATTATTAAATGAATACACAATCAAGTACATTTCTGTCAGATTAGAACCCCTAATGATCTAGTTTGAGAAGCTAAAGAACAGAGTACTTTATGTGAGTGCCACAGCACAACATTGACTTCAGTAGTGACAGAGTGCACCTTGTACAGGATGACATCATCAGTGTATGTTAACAAGAAGATGTTTGGAGGAGTGTCTGACATAGCTGTGGACTCACATGCCATTTTAAAATTGTCACCAAACTGAATACTGAATGAACACCCACACACCAACACCAGTTAACTGTAGTGAAATTAGAACTCCTACCTAACTATCTGTAGAACGAGTATTTAATACAAGTACTACAGCATAAGCCTAGCTTTTATACTGTCAGACAACAATCTATAGCTGATGACATCAGCAATGTCTGGTGAGAGGAAGATGGTAATAGGAGTGTCTCACATGCTGTTCTAAAATGATTTTCAGAATGTGAACTAACTGAACGCAAACACACACATGTTAACCACAATGAGACTAGAACCCCTACCTAATTACAGAACACAGCACTTAATGCAAGCACCACAGCACACATCTGGCTTTCATAGTGTCAGACACTTTATACCAGATAGCATCAGCAGTGTCTGGTGAGAAGAAGATGTCAGTAGGAGTGTCTCACGTGCTATTCTAAAGTGGTCACCAGAAATTGATGTTACTGAACACACATACATTAATTGGAGTGAGACTAGAATTCCTACCTAATTAATTATAAAATGCAACATTTAATGGAAGCACAACAGCACAAGTTTGGCTTTTATACTGTCAGACAACACTTTATATCTGATGACAATTGCAGTTTATGTTTGGGAGAAGATGTTGGGAGGCTGTATGAATTCACTGTGTTAGCATGTAAAACTGAAAAAAGCATTGTTTTCCATGAGACTTAATTGGTAACAGTAGTATACAAACTCATGCTCTTCTGACTACGCAGCCATACAAGTTGACCGTAGTGGAATTACAACTCCTACCTAACTAGTTACACAAGCTAGAGTACACAGTACTTAATGCAAGTAATGGCACAAGTCTGGCTTTTCAACTGATGCTGGACAATTTAGGCTGAAGGATATGATCATTGTACGTTTGAGAGAAAATGTTGGTAGACCTGTAAGAAATGGCTGTGTAGGCATTTACAACTGCAGAAATTGCTGTTTCTCATGGGGCTAGATGGCTGACTATAGGACACAGACTCACAGTCTTTGGCCTATACACCCAGACATCTCTGTTGACTGTAGTGCAATTAGATCCCCTAGTTAACTAGTTGTAGAAAGCAATGCTTACAGTACTTAACACAAGCACCACAGCACAAGTCTGATTTCTATACTGTTAATGGACCATTTATAGAAAATGACATCATCATTTTATTGTTGGGAGGCCTGTATGAAATGGCTGTGTAGGCATGTATGACTGTAAATATTTCTGTTATCTATGGGACTAGATTGCTGATAGTAGGATTAAGACTCATGCTTTTTTGACTATGCACAAACACTTACATATACATTCAGACACACACATAATAGGCCTGGTGTGGTAAGTTAACTCCCACCTAATATTTTATTCCCATCTGCAGAACAC
Organism: Protopterus annectens; assembly: GCF_019279795.1. Lineage (NCBI taxonomy): Eukaryota > Metazoa > Chordata > Ceratodontiformes > Protopteridae > Protopterus > Protopterus annectens. The sequence continues at coordinate 1,025,579,465 of NC_056730.1, forward strand.
AGTAGTTAATATTTGTGCCATCCCCGACGTATGTTTTTGCCTTGTCATTCTGGTCTTTATAAATCATGACATCATCATTATATGATGTAGGTAACATATCCCATTTTGAGAGTGGTGTGGACTTTGAATTTTCTGTTTTGGTTCTGATGTGTAGGTGTACTTTAAAAGACAGATTCTCAAACTAGATGCAGTAAGCTGTCAGGAATGCATGTTGCAAAATTTAGACATATGCACCTGTTTTGCAATATGTTGTGTACATTACACACTTACAGACACACAAAAACTTTGTGATCAGGATAGATGCAACTGTGGATGTACATGTGTTCATATTTGTGATAAATTGATGTCCACATTAAGACATATATAAGACAATCTCTACTCACACTACAAAGCTTTAGATGATGTAACAATGCAGTTGTGCTATTTATTTTTGTAGTGTAGCTAATATTTGGGAAATACTACTAACATATCCATTTTCAAGTGCATGGGTGCAGGCCATACGAGTCTGAGTGAATATATGTTTAGTCACTAACAAGTCCCTTCCCTTTGGTTGTGTTTTTAAATGAATTTTAATGTGATGAAGACTAACTGGGCAATAAACATAGTAATACACACTAATCAGCTGTTTCCGTAGCATACTGTCCAGCAACTGGTCTGTGCAATCGATGACAAAGTGTTTCCATGTGCAAGATTCACGTTTAATAATATAACTTCAACTTGAGAAGTAATTATGCATACATGCTATAGTAGAGCTAGCTGAAAGATACTATGGTGTTCATATTGTAGTTTATATGGGAAATATTGTGTCATAACTTTTATAACATTAAGGATTTACCAACTGCCTTCCCTGTTTACTCAAAGTTAAGTGATGAGCAAATGTGGTTCTCTGTTTAAATGAGAAAATAGTAATATTTCTGTTGGATTGCCTTCCTTTGGACAAACACAGTAAGTGGGAAGGAGTGTCTGTCAGCACTTTGGACAGCACTGAGTGTAAGAAATACACCTGCTGTCTAGCTTTCTCTGAGTTGGCAAGTGCAAAGGAATTGCCCTTATGTTTTGAGTACAAATGACACAGGGTTCGATTCCAACTCAATGTAATTTTTTTACATATATCAGGAAGGCATTGCATAAATAAATGTGATAATTTATGAACATGTGAGAGGCAATGACTACAGTGAAGCACTTTATAAAAATGAACATCAGTCAATTGATTTATGTCAACAGTACATATATGAACTTGCATTTTTATACATTCAGCAATCTAAATAAATGTTAGAGTAAATTTTTCATAGTATTGCCTTTAATCTGCTGCAACTGTGTGTTTCTTTAGTGCAGTGAGTTTAAGCAGCATTGTGTGGAGGTAACTGCACCATGCCATAGGACATGAAGAGCCAAACACTGTCACTCAGCGCTGGTATGCGATGCGCCAAGGCAGAGGACAAAAAGTGAAGGGCTTTAGTCTGGCATTTCTGCCATGTGTGTGGTGTGTGATTCTATTTTTTGACCAGATTAATGCTGTGAAAATGGGGTAGATAGGAAAGTGGTGAACTGGGGGACAAGCAGTGGGAGAACAGAGGAGAAGCACTATAGGAACTTGCAGTTGGAAATTAGGAAAGAACCATATCTATCCACTTCTTCAACAGTGTAATATGAACATAGAAAATTGGATGAATTTGGACTGTCACCACAACACAAATGACTGACAGCAATATATCGATGTTGTATAGCTAGTTGGATGGAATCAAGTGTGTCAAGAAGACACGTGTGAAGTGGAAAGCTATGTATGGGACATTATTTTTTTTTTTGTGGGACAGGTTCCCAGTTTTTCGGTTTTATTTCAAAAAGAGAGGAATGTTGGGTAAGGAACATAAGTATGGCAGGGTCAGGTCAGTAGGGTAGGTGAGGAAGTGGTTGCAGACAAACAGGACAAACGAGACAGAGACAGTAATGGTGAGTTACAAAAAAGGTTGGGGGACTGGGGATAGGGAGGGGACATCTGAGGCCCATGCCTGTCAATCATGGGGACAGTGAGAATCTAGTCCTCACCCTTAGAAATGTCATCACTGTCAGCTTCCTGTTGGAGTGCTTGACATTTTGGCTTTCTCAGCATTCCAACAAGCATCTTCTCCATATGGCTGAGGTGTGCATCAATGATACATTCTATGACCTCATGCATCATGCATCTCCACCTCCAGCAAGACTCCTGAAGGGCACCACTGCATCATCAGCCAGGGTAATGCTACCTGAAGCTGAGGGCCCAGGACGTGCAGGGGCTGCAGTGACAGTACTACAAAGTTGTGTCCCAGATGTGCTGGGAATTGCTGCAGCAGCCACTGGAGGGGTGGTAGGCTGAGACACATTGGTTGGCCTATATCCTTGTCAGGGAATCATTTTGTTGGTTGTCAGAAAATTATGAGATCAGAATGGTGTGATCACACATATACAAATAAAAAAGAGAGATAAGGGTTGGGGAAAGAGAAAAATAAAAAGATAATTAGAGCCATTATATCACATACAATAAATAAAGATAATTAGAGCCATCATATGTCATATACAATAAATTAGTACAATAAAATATATTTTTACTTTTACATTAACTATACTTTTAAGAATTTACAATAGGACAGAAATTTGTTCCAAATAATCCTTACAATATGCATATATTGCACATATGCTTTTAAAAATAATACAGATTAAATAAACAAGATGGCATTTATGCTAATTTTGTTTAAATTAATACTTATTATATCCTTTAGTATGTATTTGTTTCTTGAGGGATTTGAACCTACAACATCTGAATACACAATTACAATTGAGTCCTACCATTATCTTGAGCTACAGAATGAAGCATGCATGCTTGATTTTACAGTTAAGATATGCATGCTTAATTTGCTAGTAATGTATGGAAGAGCAATACTTTTAATAAAATAATAGTTAATTTCTGCGGCATACATAACCCCTTTCTTCTCTCAGTCTTTCTATGTGTTCAGTATGGGTCTTTCTGTTTAATGAAATCTCCTGGGTAGCTGTAAAGTAAAGAGTAGAGAAAAAGAGAAGAGCAATATCCATACCAGTCTTTGCTATCTCCAGCTGTGTATATCATTTAAAGTATCTTTATCTGTATACTTACACAACTGTGGGTTGTCAGCAGTCCTAAAATCATTCTGCTATTGGTTGAGTTGTGCCTGCTTATGCCTTTTCAGGTCATTGTAATGGTGTGTGCATTGCTCCCCAGTGCATGCAATGCCAGTCGCACTGGAAACAGCCTTAGTTAGACTGTTCCAAGCCTACAATTTATATTGAGAACTGGTATAGCCACCTTGCAGCAGCTTATGGCCGTGGCGCCTTATGAGGAGTGCAATGGAAATTCTGGTCTCCTCTACACCCCATCTTTGAGCCCTAAATTGGACATCTTCCTTCCTAGCTTTTGCCATGTCTGCACAGCTCCAACAACAGTTAAAGTGTTTTCCCATCAATCCATGATTTTGCATTTTACTGCTTGTGTGCAAACCCACAAAATTATGCCAACCGCATTTGCACAATTGTGCATGCAAACCAACATTGCCAAACAAATAGGAAGACAGTTTATGAAATAGGGAGGGTAATCTGACAGTTAGCATTAATTTATGGCTTGTCTGTTGCTATATCTGTTAAATGACTTGACTTTTAAGAGGTGATTTGGGAGGTTATAAATTTTGATGATTTGACACATATTTTCGGGGGCCATACCCACTGATAAAAGTAATTTGTCCAATGTGGGACTCAAACCTATTTAAAACTGAGAATACATATTTTTTATATATGAGATTTTTCTTCATTGCTACAGATGTGTTGGTCAGATATGGTCATTAGTTATATACACACATTAAAGAGTGAGTGGTGCTACACTTCAGTTAACCATGTATGTGTCTGACCTGACAAGGTGTGGTTTATGCATTCTCATGTGTGATGAAGGAGTAATGCATAAAAATATACCATAAATGCTTATACTTGTATTACATTCAGGAAAGATTTCTGAGTTCTGGGTCAGAACACAGTACAATTCAGTTTTTCAGGTAGACTAGTGTTATGTGAGTTGTGTATATGACTATCATTGAAGTATGAAGTCACCGCAGAGTAGAAAATAATCTTTTAATTACAAAAACATAATTGTTAGTATTCCCTCATTCAAACATATAATTCATATGATATCCACTGCTGTACATAGTTACTGTTATGTATAATAAGCTTTATATTGCTATTTTATTATAAATTGAGTGGAACAGCATTAATAAAAATTAGAGTATGCTAGATTAGAGCCCTGACTCATCTGTATTGTAGCCATGAGCTTATACTGATTGCACTGGGAAGGCTAGGCAACAGGTATATTTTTTACACTCATGGCTTTCCAGAGTGCTCATTGCCACAGACGATGTGTTTGTCAGATATGCTCATTAGTTATAGAAACAATAATAAAACCACTGGTCCAATCATCAAAATAAATTTATTCAAACACAGCAAAGCTTTCAAGCCAATCACAACTCTTCATCAGTGTTACAAATAATGTTACATTTTTAGCCAATATAAATCAAATCCAGCCTATCAAATTAAAATATAACAATCACATGACCTCAAATAGTATAATATAAATCATATGACTAAAATTCATATAAGTAATATAAATAGTTTCATAAAAACAGCTCAGGAATTATAAGAAAACACAGAGCGAACAATGATAAATATTTAAGTCACATAAGTATGTTTCTCATTTAAAAGTGGTTTAACACAATTTTTTGTATTAAGTCCTGGTAATTTATCTGCCCTGAAATAGCTGATACATCTATACTCCATAATTTCTGTCTTATTAACTAGATCACCCCCACATTTACCTAAGTACACTTTTTTGCAAAACTCTGAACTTAAAAATGTGTTCATTGCCAAAAAATGATATGTTTTTAGCAAAAGCATTTGTTTCTACATTTCTTCTAATTTCTGATAAATGGGAAGCTATACATTCCTTTGATTTCTGATTGGTCTGTCTGACACAAAAACAACTACATTTCTCACAATTGGCAAGGTAAATTACATTTGCATTTACACAGGTTGCAAGTGTCTTGAAACAGAAAGTTTCCTTCGAGGCAGGATGTATAAATTCAGTTTCCAAATTAATATACCTACAAAAGGAACAATTATAACATGCCAAGGTATTCTTCTTATTTACTATAGTGTGTCTATCTTAATAAAGATATTTATAACACAGATATTGCTTTACGTTTCTCTCCATCCTGTAAATGAAATGTGGAGTTTCACCTACAATTATCTTCACTTCTGGATCGGATTCCAAGATACCCCAATTCTTTCTCACAATGGCTTTTATTTGTGGTGTGTGTCTATTAAATTTAGTAATATAACCTAATTTTCTGGTTGTTTTTGATGTATTATTCTCATGCAGGGTCAAGACATTGCCAGACATATATGTCTTACCTAACCCATCTCTTTGATAGACCACTAAAGCTCTATTATTATTAATCATTGCACTATTATAGCCTCTAATGTGGAAATCATTACTCATATTGTCAAGTTCAGTAGTGAAGCCACCTTCAGTGGTATTTAATCTACTGGCTCTTAAGAACTGATTCCTGATGACACTATTATACACATGCCTGGGGTGCATGCTAGTATTATGTACATACCCAGTGGCCTGAACATTCTTCCTATAAATAGAAGTTTGAAACTTGCCATCAATAATCACAACATTAATGGTCCACCATTCCTCAAGTTAAATAGTGAAGCAAACAGATTCTCTCCAACTGAGATAAGTTGTTGCAGTTTAAGTATAAAATTCCAGGCTATATCTCAATAAAAGACTGGAAGTATAGCAATATTCAAACATGCCACCAAACAAACCAGCTGAAGAATTAAAAAAATGAGCATTCCTGTGGCCAATAGCTATGCCAATTTGGTGATGTCTACATGGGAAGAACTTTATATATATAGTTGCTGTAATGGTGATATTAAATATCTGAATGAAGTCCTCAAATTTTATAAACATTTTGTTGATGACACTGTTTTGATTTAGTTGGGAAGCATTGAGTCTCTAGAAATATTTTTTGATGATTTATGACACACCACTGAATTTTTGCAGTTTGATTTGAAGTATTCCAAGAAGAATATAAACTTTTTGGATATTAATGTTGCGATTATTGATGGTGAGTTTCAAAATTCTATTTATAGGAAGAATGTTCAGGCCACTAGGTATGTGCATAATACTAGCATGCACCCCAGGCATAATAATGTCCTCAGAAGTCAGTTCTTAAGAGCCAGTAGATTAAATATTACTGAAGGTGGCTTCACTAATAAACTTGACAATATGAGTAATTATTTTCACATTAGAGGCTATAATAGTGGAATGATTAATAATAATAGAGCTTTGGTGGTCTCACAAAGATAGTTATTTTTATGTATAATTATTTTTATATAAATTACAAAGGAACAGCATTAATAAAAACTTGTAGTTTGCTACATTAGAACCCTGGCTTTCCTGTATTGTAACCATGAACTTACACCTGTTACCACAGGGAGAGCTAAGCACTAGCTGTATTTTTTAAACACATTACTGTGTATGAGTGGTAACCACTATGCAACACCACTTAGCGTGTTTGCACGATGGAAGACCACACATGTAACAATTTATCTTTTTGAAATCGATAATGTCTCATTATTGTCTGCAGGTGTTGTGTATGGATGCTGACCACCTCGCAATACCACTTAGCGTGTTTGCATGATGGAAGGCAAAAGAAGTAACAACGCATCTTTTTTGAAATTTATAATGTATCTTTTTTGCCTGCAGCATTACGCCATGGTTGCACATAGGTGAGCAACATGTGAATGAGACAAGCAATGGCCAAAATACATTATCATTGCAAAAACTGGTTCTTAACTTTTATCATTAAAAAAAAATTGACTTCAATCATGGTCTACCGATAATATGTATTGTGTGTTTCCACGTTTACACACACACAGTTGATTCACAGCTCTAATTTATGCTGTTCCTTTCATAGACGCCTCTAACTGTCATGCAATGGTGCTAAGAGGGATTGTACTTCTTAAGGAAACTTCCATTAAATATTTTAACACATGCTAGAGATTTTTACACAAATCCAGATTTGAACTGTTATACTAATGAACCTACAAAACACACTAGGAGTGTCTTCTCTCTCTTTGCCACAGAAACAACTTTGTAGTAGGAAAGCAAATCCTGTGCATACAGGCAATTCCCATTTCCTCCACAGTATTAACAGAACATATGTACTTCCACACTCTCAATTGTTTGTACATTTGCGGCTTACATATTTAGTGCAATGACTGATCACACAACCATTTATGAATATGTTTACACCAATGCAGCTCTGCCTTCTCTTTGTATTTTGTTCATTCTTCTCTTATCTGTGCTGTACTCTCAGATATGCAGTCTATAGAGCATTTTGTCTCATTGTTCTTTAAATGTATAATAAAAATACATGACAGTAAAAAAAAGTTTTCAGCAAAGGAAGGACTTTGGCCATTAGTGAATAAAAATGATAAATGTGTGCTGTTTAGATCAATTTAAAAGCTTGCTACAGTTACTTCTACACTTTATAAGTGTATCCTGGGTAACACACCCACTGCAGGTAAGGTAGTCTGAATTGCTGTTGTGTCTTCCTTCTCCCTCCTACTAATTACTAACAGATATGTTAACAAGTTAACAAGCCATTAGCAACGACCAGTGTTGTAGAGCCTACACTATATTTACATCAGATACATGGTGTCACAGTTTTGGATTCAGCAATTCTAATAAGTTCACACCTCATTTGCATATTCACTATGTTCAGAGGCCTGAATCTGCACAATAAATAGGTAACTGTGTAGCAAGGGAAATTGAAGGTGAGAAGACATGTGGATTTGGACAAAACAGAAGACTGCAATTCCTTTGAAGGTAATTTTTCTGCAGAGAATGCTTCTATTTTTGCTAAGGTATGCTTGCATTATTCAAAAACATTCTAGATATTGTAACATCTTACAAATCTATTTATATATCCAGGAGAAAATGAAATGGAACTTTTATCTGTATGCACTTCTTATACTTCACTGCTGGCATAAGCAGTTTTGGCAGGCAGTTACATTTCTCAGATAGACAGGTTATTCACTTTTATCACAAGTATTATTGTTAAAAGTGTATTTTACAATCTTCTATGTTATTGCAGAGAAATGGTAATGAATGTGGCACTGATACAGGTGTTATACTTCTGAGATGGCCCAAGGCCACCTCCAGGGGAATAGTGGGCACAGTGAGGGGTGACTGGCAATTATAAATTGACTGTTCTGTTGTAAATGTGTACACATTGTGAGAATTGTGTTGAATTCTGTGGTATTCCTTGGTTTGTACAAACTTTCATTTGCTTGTTCCTTTGGGGGTGGGGGGGCACCTACCATCTGTGTGATGCCACAGTAAAAATGTGTTTCAAGTGCTTTAATCTTGAAAATGTGTAGTCATCCTGCTATTTCAATGGGAAACAGTACATTACTAAAGTGGTATTCCTTGGTCTGGACCAAACATTATTTTGCGTGTGAGTTTGGTGTGATACAACCACATAACATTCAGTTTTAGTAACTGTGTGTGTGTATGTGTGTGTGTGTGTGTGTGTGTGTGTGTGTGTGTGTGTGTGTGTGTGTGTGTGTGTGTGTGTATGTGTTTCCAGTACCTAATATTGAAAAAGATGCGCATATAAGCAGAAATTTAGTTAGGTGATATTTGTGGGTTGTATCCTTCTCTGTTTTATGACAGATAGGATTATGGCACCCAAGCATTCAAATCCACGTAAACCCTCTTTCAGTGACTCAGAAAATTATGTAATAGTGCAGGAGTTCAGGCGCCATGGCCCCTTCCTGCTTGAGAGAGGGTGTGGGGATATGGCTGCTAGAATGCAAATTTGAAACCAGTTAGTGAATGATGTTAATGCAGTAGGGGTCATGCCAGGACTTATGATCAGGTGCATCAAAGGGCCACTGATACAATACATCAGCCTGGAAGAATGCAGCTGCAGTTACCCATGAACAGCTGACTATGAGGATAGCCTTTTACCAAGTCCCCAGTGACACCAAATGGAGAGTCCACTGTCAGAGAAACAGAGAGCTCAATGGGAGCTGCACACTAACATGTGATTGATGTCAGTGATGATCTATTGGGGAGGATAATGAAGTCCCAGGTAAGCTTACATATAACAAGTTTTAAATCTACTTGCATAATAAAATATATAACAATTTAAGTAACAGTTCCTGTGAATTTTATTTTATGAACCTACTGATAAATTAATAGACTTATATGACAGAATTGTTCATTACACCTGGGCTGTGGGTGGACACATTAGCCAAGTTTCAGTTAAAACTATTCTTAACATACATATCGGCAATTGGATATTCATAGTCCCCCAGTGTTTTTACAGTTGTGATGTTTAATTTCAATCCTTACATTGCTTCAATTCTTCCAGGAACATCTTTGCTTACCAAGTATGGAGTCATCTGCACATTTGTCAAATATCTGCATTTCTCTGTATGTGTAGGGTGGGTGCAATGACTGTTGTGTATTGCTGTACCATCTGTGATAGTGGGACCAGTGTTACTTTGTTATTATATAAGTTGTTTTAAATAATTTATTGTAGTATTCATTTAATTCCTGTTTTGTTGCTTATTATCACAGGTGATCTTTACAGTGAGTATCAGCAGACTCTGATGACGATGATGACCAAACAGAGGCACAGTCAGGGGGTGCAGAAGTTGAATCTGACACTGAGGTTGACATTCAACCATCTCATGTATTTCACTAAATCACAGTCAGTAGGCCTGTGCATATGTATTCCACTGAGCCCTCAGATATTGGACAGAAGGGGGTGACACACATGATCAGGGTAGTGTTGTTATTGAGGCTTCATTGCCAGTTGACTCTGGCTGTAGCCCAAGTGTGGGCAAGTGCCACTAAGGAGGTTTGTTAGAGGTGCTTGGATGAGGCCTGCTGACCACCACCCTCCACCTGATCCTGGTGTATCATTACATGACACTCGATATATGTTTACAGCCATCATGGAGGCACAGGCAGATTCCACTAGGGCCTCTAAGGACATGCTTAGGGTTGTAGATGTGACACAGGCTAACATGCATGACTGCCTCCACCTTATGGCCAGTTCAATGGATCATGTGAATGGCATGATGGAATGGGTAGTGTCAAGGATGGAACATCTGCTGGGAAGGGGACAGCATCCCCATAGACATAGGTAATCATCATCATCTACTTTTAGCCAATGTTGCCATGCCCAGCCCTGCTCCCATAGTGGCATTACGTCCACTGCTTTATCAGTGGTTGTTGTGTCCTCACTCAGATGTGGTAGGCCATAGAACCATTGTCTTAGAAGTACTCAGGAAGAGAGCTCATCCAGCAGACATCAGTCACATTCAGGTAACAACAGCACATCTGACCATGGGCATGGATGTGCCAGTGCAACTCCTGGCTGAACTAGTTCTCAGGGTCAGGGACTATGACGCTGAACTGTTATCTCTACCATGTACATCTCCCATCTGTCTGACATGCCAGGACATAGAGCTAGCACAGAACTTGGCTGTTTTCTTGCAAACATTGACACACACATTTCACCTTGTGTGCCCATACAGACACATGCACAAAACATGTACATGGGTCATTTGTGAGGCTTGCAGCACATTCTGAATCATTGGCCTTTTGATAATTTATATAAAGTTCTGCCTGTATGTCTTTCTTAATCACACACTCTCCCTATCTTTTGTGTCAGCATTGACCTCATGCCCCCTCCAAACAACACCCTGTGCAAATGATGATAACTGTGCTATATCCCTTGATTTTTGGGTTTAGGGATACATGCAAGTCTTTACTCTGATGCACAGGGTGCATAGCTGACTGAATGCTTGTTTTGAAAATTGTACTGCCTTTTTACAGGTTTTTGTATTGAGGGTATCTTTGATGTATGAGGCCTGTTAGTTGATAAAGAGCACAAGCACACACCTGTTGACATAAGTCAATCCTGTGAAAGGCCAGGAACTGGTAAAACTTGTTGAGTGCAAACTTTAGTAAAATATATTAAATATATGTTAAAATTTGTATAAAAAATGTGTATTAAGCACTTCGTACCACACAGAAGACTTCATCAAAATAAAACTGCTGTGCAATAATCAGGAGGCAAGATAACATTTCGTGCAAACAGAATAATTGTTAATTCTCATATTCTGTGCAATATCTACATGTGCAATATTGACTGAGTGCTGCTACCAGTTATATGCAGAAATAGCCTATGTTATGGCAACTGTCTACTGCTACTATGTTGTTAAATAGTCATGCTGCTTTCTTGTACTGTATGAGCTAACTACTGTTACTGTGTTGTTAAATAGTCATGCTGTTTTTCTTGTATTTGTATGCGCTGTCTTTACTTTGAAACCAAAGCAACAAAATATTGTTCAGCTTACATTGCTGTGTGGGTCTGAATGACAATAAAGTTTACTTTGACTTTGACATTTAAATTCATCGCTTCATTTTATAACTTGGTATTCATAAGAATTTAAAGAAACAGCATCTGTTGCTTTGGAACTGGTAGTGATGAAGGGCAAGCTCGCTAAATTACTTGAGATGCTGACCCCAGGTTTTGACCACTGCACAACTGCTGGTCAATGTTTGCACCCCTTCAGAAGGATACATGGAAATGAGTTTGGTTACATATCTTGAGGGGTAGGCATGAACACTGATAACAGCACTAGAGTGGTTCAATGAGTGAGTGCAGGTCAACACAGTGTTGCATGGCCTACAGTTCTCTGGTTTTGGAGGCTCAGTTTGAATAATATATATAAATATATATATATATATATATATATATATATATATATATATTCACTTCAGAATCTCAAAATTCCGAAACATCGAATTTCATATGACCGAGACAATATGATCGATGTTTCGGAATATTGAAATTCTGAAACAAATCCAAAAAAAAACCCAACAACAATTTAAATGTTTCTGCAAGGGGGCAAGCCTCCCTGCACCCCCACACCCCCACTACTTAAATATTACAACGCCAAGATCTCACTACAGTGAGGAAAAGGGAAATCTCTCATTCCGTGCTATATGCAGATCTCTGTTAACAATGTTGGGATTCCGAAAGTTCGATCATATGGTCTCGGCCATATGAAATTCGATCTTTCAGGATTTTGGCATTGTGAAGTGTTCCTATATATATATATATATATATATATATATATATATATATATATATATATATATATATATAGGTCCCTATCATAAGATCAAAGTTTTAAAACTTCGAATCATTAAAGGTCGAACCCTAATGATCGAAGTTTTAAAACTTTGAATCTTATAACGGAGATTGCCATATAGCACAGAAAGGGATGTTTTACTTTTTCTGCACTGTAGTGTGATCTCGGAATTGGTATATTTAAGTAGCGGGGGTGGGGGGGTGCAGGGGGACTTGCCCCCCTGCTTAGAGCATTTTTTTTTTTTTTTTACTTTTTCAAAGTTCCAAGACTTTGATCATTAAAGTTCGACCTTTAATGAGTCAAAGTTTTGGAACTTCGATCTTATGATAGTGACCCATATATATATATGTGTGTGTGTATATGTAGATATATATATATATATATATATATATATATATATATATATATATATACACACATATACATATACATACAGAGACTAACACATATTTGCAGAATCACAAATTTGCACAATAATCAATACTGAAGGAATAAATGCATAGAATGATGTTTACTCTCAAGAGCTAGGAGTCTCATGATTATATATCATATTTTGTTAGGAGAATGCTTGGGCAGTTTATTGCAAATAGATCTTGTTATTGTTGTGCTACTCTTACAGTTAGTTGACTGTTTGTCTGTCTGCTGGGTAGACAATCTGCATGTTTTCATGAGGTGATGTTTCAGTGTCTCTTTATAGTGGAGCTAGTTATTAATTTTCCTAGCAAGCTGTGACAATTATTCCATAGCTGAGAGGAAACTGTGGTGAAAGTAGATTCACTATGCTTGAGAAGTCTCCATGAAAGCATTTTTTCTGAGTAAAGTGAGCAGCTAGGGAATGTCATTCTGTAAGTTACTTAAGAGGGGGAAGTTTGTAGGGTTCTTGATGAATTTTGAATGTCATATTGAGATTATTGAGTGGTATTACATTTTTTAACAGTAACAAGTCAATTCATTTAGAGACATGCAAGTGGTGTGTTCTTCTTCTGTGACCAGAGATAGACTATAGATTGTTTGGTAGCCCCTGTTTCAGTTTACTATTAGTAACTGAGAACGATTGTAAAGACAAAGGCTTTGGTGGTGGCTATAGATAGATAGATATAGATAAAAATATCTTTAGATGCAACAAGGTTAAATACTGCAACCACAACCTCATCTATAAAACAAAAATATACCTACAAAGCCAACAATACAGTAGAAAGATAAAGGATCAACACAAATTATAAAATATAAATAAGACAGCAATAACATAAATTAACTAATTAATTGTGCAGTCCATTCCTTAGACCTTCAGCTGACCTAGTTCATTAGTTATATATTGATTGTCAGTCAGCCTGTCTGTTAACCTAGACCACATTTGTTGAGTGGACCCTTAGTTCACACTGCTACAAACTCCTTTGCCCCCACCAAGATGATTATGTAAGGGAAGCATTAGTGGTGTACCTTTACTTCTCAACCAGAGGGAGAGATCCCTTATGGACTTGGAGACAATATATGCCCTTGTCACTACACAAACTTGAAAAGTCATTAGATTGATTGACTCACCCCTTATTGTCAATTATATCCGTTAACAACATCTTCTTCTTACAGGAAAAGAGAAATTGTGATACTGCAGATATCTGATCTGCTCAAAATGAATAGATGTGCTCCATAGAAGGGCAGTCCCAAAGCATGTGGACCACTGACACATTACTTTTTCTACAGCCTGTACATTTTAAAGACTTTGCAAATCCCACGTATACACTGCTTTCAATGACGTGGTACCCTTTATGTATTAATAAGATGTAATTTGTGACCTTCCTAAGCCTAGGGAATGCACATGTAAAGTATGTCTTCCACTGTACTAGCCTCCTCCTTCTGAGAAAATGATCTTCTACACTTCACTTTGTGTTAGTAGAACTCTACTTAATTTAAGCCAAATAGAATAATGAGGCCCTGTGCCTCTGACATATTGTCTTTGACCAGAATTACTAATCTGGAACACAGGGGCATGTGGGGCACACTAAGTTCATAAGATAATGTTAATAAGTGCCAGTATTCAGTTCTGTAGGCCCCTGAAGAACACAGATTTTCTGAAACTAGGTTTGTAAGCCCACTTTCTCATCTAAGCATCCAGGTAATGTTTCAGTTGATTTAAATTATTGGAGGCATACCTCTTAACCTCTTATAGCAAGAAATCTGGACAAAGTTGTAAATACTTTGCCATAACAATCTGTCTTCACTACTTCCAGTAAATATTGGAGTACCCCAGGGCTCTATCTTAGGTCCCCTACTCTTTTCCTTATTTATTAACAATCTACACATTAACATACCTCAAGCCACCTGCATTCAGTATGCTGACGACTCCACCTTAATCTGTTTAGCCAAGAATATAGCCTCTCTCCACTCTCTCACCCAAACTGTTTTTAATAATGTCGAAAACTGGTTTTTGCAACACTGCCTACTCCTGAATCCCAAAAAAACAAAACTACTGCTTTTTACTCCAACCCATAAATCACATATTCCATTCTTCTCTGTAACCTCTAACTATGGTACCAACATAATCCCAGACACTACAACCCGCCTACTAGGTGTAACAATTGATAATTGTCTCAGCTTTGATGACCACATCAACTGCACCATAAAGTCTGTTAATAAAAAACTTGGCACTCTCTATAGAATTAAACCCTTCCTTACCCCTTCTGCAAGGAAAACTATTGCCCAGACCCACCTAATTTCTACCCTTTTATATGCCTCTTTTATATATACTAACCTATCCAAAAGCAACCTCCCTAAACTCTCCACCTGTTATAATAGCATAGCTAGATTCATTACATGCTCCCCCTTTAAAACTCACCACTGCCTCAACCTCAAACAACTTGAATGGATAGAATTGCAAAACCACATACTCTGTCAACAACTACTTATTAATCAAAAGATCCTATACCACCATAACAACACTCCTATCCTCACTAATCTAATTACACCATATAAAAATCTAGCTACACTATGCTCTGCTAATAAGCTTTTAGTTTCCTCTATTAAATCCAACAACAAAGCCGATGATTCACTTTTCTCAAACACTGCAGGTAAAAACTGGAATCTGCTTCCTTCTGAATTATCAACCCTTGCTTCAACTTCTCTATTTAAAAAACATCTTAAAGAACATCTCAAAACTCATTGGCTTTGTCCATGTGCTAATCCAGACTGATATCTTTTCCCCTTCCTTTTCTACTCCTCTAACCTATGCCTCCAAATCTATCTATTACCCTTTTCTTCATAATATGAGGATAAAATATAACTTCTTTTTTTCTTAACTGAGTCTTGCTCATACCTTCTTGTGTGTGTAGTATATTGTTTAGTATAAATTCTTACTAAAGTTTTTATAGTTTATAATTTTTAAGTTTTCTTTGAACAATGTTGCCTCTGTATTTGCTTTATCATGTCTTTTTATATTGTTAACTTTGTCACTGTTCATGCTTGGAGCTTTTCGCCCCGGGCCTCTACTGAAAATGGACATATATCCAGCTAGACTAGCCCGGTCAACAAATGTAAAATAAATAATAAAATAATAATAGGGGAACAATGACCCAAAAATAGGGACACTTTTTATATATTGCTCTTACAAACTTAGAAAGTTGATAAGACTAACAGGTTTTACATTAACATGAATTTTCTGAAGGGTATAAAGTCTGAAACTCAAATGTCTGTTATTACTTTCTGACTTCAACCCTCAATGACTTGGTAGTGATTTGCCAGAAAACCACAATTTTATGAGAAACAGACCAAAAATATGAGCAAATATCAGGACATTCTGTGAAAATCTGTACAGTTGAGAGTTGTGATCGGAGCTTTGAATATTGTATGGCAATTTGTTCCATGCTGCTAAGTTGTGTTACATAGGTACTCCTTTTTAGTTCTTATTTAGTGAGGTTAAGACATTTTTATTTTTATACCTATATATTCTTTTATTAGTATAAATACCCATGTTTAAAAACACTCAATAATTTATTTCTAAAGGCTTTATAAGCCATAATTAGTTTGCCCTTGAATGCCCCATGTGCCAATTCCTATGCAAATCTGGTAGTACACTACTGGGAGTTACAACATCTGTTTAATAATGACTTTTTTAGTCACATTAAGTTCTATAGGCATTTTGTGGATTATGTTTTGGGATGGGGGGATACCCCTACTTGAGGAATTCATCATCTACATAGGAACAACCACCAGCTTTTTGAGGTTTGTAGCCTCTTATTTATTTGAAATGGTGGATTTTTTAGATGTGAGACTACATAAGGGTAAGAAGGGTAAAATAACTACAGGCCTTTTTCATAAAGAATGTTGGCGTAACAGTTTGCTTGAGTATAGTAGCATGCATCTAAGGCATGTTTTCCCCAATATCATGAAAGGTCAACTGAATAGAATAAAAAGGATCTGTAGTGATAGGGGTGGCTTAGAATGTGAAGTCGATTGTCTTGAACAATTGTTTTTAGAAAAGGGTTATAAGTAGCCAGACTTCTCCATGGTAAAGGATGAGGTTATTAATGGAGCTGCTAGATCTCAAACTAGGGGCTTTGTTCCAAGGAAGGGCTACACACAAGGTGATGGGAAATATGGGATTTGGTTATTAATTAAATACACTACAGATAATAGGAAGGTGCAGGAGATTGTGAAGAAGAACTGGCATTTCCTGATGGCAGATAGAGATACGATAAAGTTAGTTGGACAAATGCCCAAGTTTACATGTAAGAATAATCAGAACTTGAAACAGTTACAATGTCAGAATAGAATCTGTAACTTGACTATGGAGGGTGAACCTGGCACTTATCCATGTAAAAAATGTAAGATGTGTAATAGTATGACGCATACCCGGAAATTCATCCATCCTGTGTTGCAATTTGAGTTTGAACCCAGGTTTCAAGCTACTTGCAATACTACTAATCTTATCTACCTGGCTACTTGTGATGGATGTAACTGTTTCTATGTAGGTAAGACCACAAAGTGACTTAGAGACAGCGTGTACCACCATTTGTATGACATCAAGCATGGAAATTTAGGCAATGCTCTATCAAAGCACATTGTGGAGTTTTCCTCACATAGTTTTAGTTTTAGGGGCTTTGCAAATTGTTGTACTCAATAAGAAGGGTGGCAATAATGATAATTTTATAGAATGTGTGGAGCTAAAATGGATTTTTAAGTTGCAAGCACACATTTATCCTGGCTTGAATAGTAGTATTTGTATCAAGCCAGTATTGGATGCACGTCACTTTAAGTAGCTTGTTTTTAACTAGTAGCTGAATTTTTATTACTTTGTGATTATTTAATTAGTCAACCTCTAATGAAATGATTAAATGTTGTACTGAGACTATATATAATGTATTTTAATGAGTTTTGTAAGGATCTGATGAAGCGTAGGGTGTCTACGTGAAAGAGCTTGTCCTATCTATTAAACTGGAACTTTTATCATACTGGAAGCTGTGGTTGTCTTCCTGAGTTTTTGTTTTCTTTATACCTTTATATTCTTTTATTAGTATAAATACCCATGTTTAAAAACACTCAATTTATTTCTAAAGGCTTTATAAGCCAAAATTAGTTTTCCCTTGAATGCCTATAAAGTACAGTAAAAAGTTCATAGATTAGTACTAAGCTAACTGCTCTTGCGAGCCATTTATCCCTTGTGAGACTCAAACCCTGCACCTTGCGTTTGCAAGGCAAACACCTTAACCATTAGGCCACCCTCCCAACCCATACGCCTAGCTAATTAACCCTTGTGAGATTCAAACCCTGCACCTTGTATTTGTAAGGCAAGCACCTTAACCATTAGGTCACCCAAGACCTTGAAAGCTTTACAGTTAACTATATTTCTTTTTTTTCACATAATTTTTATTGAATTTTCATAAATACAGATGCATCAAAAATGTTAAACAATATAAACAAATCCTAACTATATACAATGTCCATAATAGAAGTAACTTTGTCAATATATTCACATTTTATCTAACAATTTTTTAAGTTTTAACCAAGCTAGTTTTTTATGTGTCATCCTTGTAGTTCTTAAAGTCAGTTTTTAATTCTCTATTACAAACTAGTTTGGCCAGTGATATAAATTCCACAAAAGGTGTAATGTTCTTACTTTTCCAGTTTGAGGTAATGCTTTTTCTTGCTATTACAAGGAGGGACCAGAGGAGGTGCTACTGTGTACTTGGAACATACACTGGAATCGGAGCATTAAATAATAACAATGAGTCCGTGACTTCACATTTACCGACCACAACGTTTTAATAAAGGATTTGAATTCTGATCAAAAGGGAATTACAGTATTACATTTTATAAACATATGTACCCAGTCTGCATATTCTGCTTATTCACATCTCTAACATAATGATGTCTCATTACCTGATATTAATGCTATTTATTGGGGTGTGAAAAACTTCTGTGAATACATTTCCATGTGTAAATTTTCCAAAAGGGAGATGATGTAGTTTTACTGAGTGATTTAAGTATGACTGATTTCTCTTTTTCTGAAAAGCTAGATTTGTTATTTTTTTCTGCATAGCTCCATAGGGACTCATCTGGAGATGGTAAATCCATTTGCAATGTCCTATATAACTTTGACACTGATAGTCCATCATTTATGCATAGTGTATTCATTTCACAAAAAAGTGTTAGAATTTTGAGTCTGTGGATTTCACTACTTGATTTATTTAAAACTCTTTAACTATATGTTTTTTAAAAGTGTGTATGTTTAGCCAGTTGTTTTGATTTATATCTTGCTATGAGAGAGGTTGTGTCTTGTATATAATTGTGATCAACAATCTGATACCAGAAAACTAGTCCATTTCCTTTCATTTCTTCTATTTGTTTATGTTATAAGAGCCCAAGCATTTATTTGTTACAGCTATGGGAAATATAATAAATAAAAGACTTATCATCTTATAATCTTTGAACATTAGCTGTTTGAAATTGTTTACTATGTAATTAACAAATGGAGGGAATTTTTTGTTACTTGTATTAAAACAAATGTTTTTTATGACAAGGTAAACTTTTCCACTTCAGAAAACATATTGTTTATTGTTTCCTCACAGTTGTCTAGTAATATTGCTTTACGTAGATTTTTCCAGTTAGAAGTAATTTGCTGTTTAGCCAATGACTTATAATGTTAAAATAATTGATTCAGTATATAGTTCTAGATGTGGAAATGAGATTCCACCCTCTTCCCAACTTCTGTAATGCCATGAATGACTAATCCTTGTTTGTTTTGGAAACCATAAAAACTTTATTAATAGAGAGTTAAGTTGTTTCTTTAGGTTTTTGGAAGGGGATGCTAGGATGGCTTGAAAAACATATAGAATTTTGGGTAGTATGATCATTTTAAGTAATGATAGCCACTCCTCCATGGTGAATAACATTTTATTCCATTTGTTTAAGTAATCTTTAACAGTGTCTATTAACATTATGAAATTTGTTTGCCTAGTGTCTTTCCAGTTTGCTTTAATGGTTATACCTAGATATTTAATCGTATTGTTAGCCCAATTAAAGTCTCTATATCTCTCTGGAATGAGGTTTATTTTTTGTTTAACAAAATAGTTTCAGTTTTATTTTGATTAAAACATAGGCCAGATATCATTTCAAAGTTTTGAAGAGATTCTATAAGATGTTCAGTTGAGGTATCTATGTTCCTAATTGTTATTAAGATATCATGAGCAAAAAGCTGGAGTTTGGAATTGTACTTTGCATTGACATAGAAGCTGCTTATTTTATCATTAGTTCTTATGTAATTAGCTAATGGCTCCACTGATAGAGCAAATAATAAGGGTGATAGAGGGCACCATGGCTTGGTGCCTTTCATTATTTTAAGTGGTCCTGACAAGAAAGCTCCAATTTTAATGTATAATTTCTTCAGCAATTTTAAAAAAATCTTAGGAAAAGTTATACATTTCTAGAACTTTAAATAAATAGGGCCAACTCAAAGAATCAAATGCTTTCTCCAAGTCCAGGCTAATAATTGTTAATTTTATCTTTTTTTTGTTTGCAAAGTCCATTACTATTAATAGTCTGATTAAATTGTCTTGGACCTTCCTGTGTGAAATAAACCCTGTTTGATCATCTTTTATTATTTTTGGTAAAAATTGATTTAATCTATCTGCTAGAATAGATGTAAAAATCTTGTAGTCCACATTCAGAAGGGAAATAGGGTGATATGATGTTATAAAATTAAGGTTCATAGGTTCATAGCTTGGTACTAGGCTATCGGCTCTAGGGCCTATACAAGCCTAGCCATAACAATTCCCTGGCTATTTCTTCCCACAGTATTTACTTCCCTGGACCCCTGTCTAGAAGGGCAACTGATGTGATCCCTGGGGTGAATTTCTTATCTCCTATCCAATCATCAAAGTTCCTTTTGAAGAGGGCCAAAGAGGCGCTCTGCTTGACATGTATGGGCAGTCTGTTCCAGAGTCTGGGGAGTCTCTGGGTCAGGAACCGATCCCTCCAGCATGTTTTGTTCATTGTGATGACAAGGTTTAGATCCCTGGAGCATGTGTCTCTGAGGGACTGGGATTTCTTTAATTCTTTACGTCCAACAGCTCTGGGTTTGACATGGCCTTGTATGTTAAGCAGATATCGCCTCTGAGTAGACAATATGTGACAGAGTATAGGTGGAGTTTTTTTTAGATGGCCAGCATAGGTTATCTGCTTTAGACCTGTGATTCTTTTAGTGAGGTATTTCTGCGGCCTTTCCAGTTGTTGCAGATGTCTTGAAAGGTACATACCAAATGGGGCATTGTATTCTATAATGGGTCTAATGAGGGATGAGTACAGAGGGACAATGACCTCCTTTTTTCTGGATGAAAAGCCCTCAGTGATGAGGTGTGCCACAAAGAAGGATTTTCTGACTGTTGTGGTGATGTGGTTATCGAAGGTGAGACCACTGTCCATCCGTGGCCCTAAGTCTTTTATCACACATTTGGTGTTTAGTGTACTGCCACCTATGTGGTAATTCATGGGTACATGTTTTTCCCAAAGGGGATAACTATGCATTTCTTGGCATTGAGCTTGAGCCCATGGCTCTGGCACCAAGCATCTGTTTCTGTAAGGCCCTTTTGTAGAATATCCACATCATTTGGGGATTCACTAATGGCTCCCAGTTTGCACTCATCTGAAAACTTTGTTAGCCAGAGTCCCTTTGTGTTGGCCTGTACTTCAGAAAAGTAGATGCTAAACAAGAGTGATCCCAGGACTGAACCCTGAGGTACTCCACTTGTCACTTGTCTGGAGCTGGATTTGGAGTCGGCTACTTTTACAGTGTGGGTTTTGTCAGTAAGCCAGTTGGCAACCCATCAAGTGATGTAGGGATTAATGCCCAGCTTAGTAAGTTTATCTATGATTCCAGAGTGGGGGGATGGTGTTGAAGGCCTTGGCGAGGTACAGATAAACTGTGTGGATCACCTTACCCTTGTCCACGGCCCTGGAGACTGATTCAAAGAAGTCAATCAGGTTCAGGAGACAAGATCGGTTCTTCACGAACCCAAACTGCATGGGGTCCTTGTCATGTTTCAAAATGGGTGAAATCATAGCATATTTCCAGGAATGGAAAATGCCGTCATTCTTTCTGAATTCTTCAAAAGCATCTATTATAATTTCTAAGGTCTCATCTGGAATTATCTTATATATTTCACTTATTAGTCAATCAAGGCCAGGGGCCTTATTATTATTAATGTTTTGTATTTTTCCCTTAAGCTCCTTTAATGGTATAGACTTAAGGAGCCTAAAGTTTTGTTCTTCTGTTAATCTTTTTATCAATATTGTCTTTCAAAAACTTGTCTGTCATACTATTATCAGTATTATGTAGGTTGGTGTTATTTAGTGTTTCATGATGTGCTCTAAAGGCCTCTAGTATTTCTTTTAAATCTGTTACATGTTTAGGTTTTTTCATGGAATTGTCTATACTTTCCTTAATATGATTAGCTTTTGTCAGGCTTTTAGATTTAAGTACAAGTCTATGCATATTCTTTGGATTAAAAGTATATGTTTGTAGCTTTATTTTTTTCTAAGTTTATTGCTACTTTGTGATTTAAAATGTCTGTGTATGTCCTATTCAGATGCTCTATTTCAGAAAGTTTTGCAGCATCTTTTTTGTCCAAGTTCTTTTTTAATGTGTCAGTTTTTGACTTTATGTGTATTAGCTCCTTATCCCATTCTTTCTTTTTGTTTAAGTACCAACTTTTGATTTTAGCATATAAGCATGATTTAAGTGTATCCCAGATTATAATTCTAGAGGTCTCATTGTTATCATTAAAATCTAGAAAGGTTTTTATTTCTTTTAAGAGCCATTCTCTAAAATCTTTTAATTTGGTAATGTATGCAGGTAATCTTTGCCAGTATATCAGGTCTCTGGGTGTTATGTGTTTTTAAAAAAAATAGCGTTGTGGTTGGACAATGGGCATGTACTGATCTTCACTTCCTGTATCTTAGATAATAAATTATAAGTAACACATATCTTGTCAATAGTTGTTGTTTGGGTGCCTTAACTATATTTCTTAAAAGGTGGTATTTTCTTATTTAATTTCCTGTGAACTGATGCCAAGTTAACTAAGTCCATAATTATATAGCTGCAAAAACTGTTGTAGTCAAGGACAGATCAAATGTAGATTTTGTATAGTGAAACAAGGCTGATTTCATCACTATTGGCTTTTCATAAATAATTCAAGTGTTTCTTAGCCTTGCTGCAAATTGTATATGCATGTTTATGAAAATAATACTTAGATATTATAATAATAATAATAATACCCAAATCACAATACTTATCAATGTAATAAAGTTTACCAGAGAATAGTAGTTTACATTTATGAATGTTAAATTCGAACCCGATGATTTTCCCAATCTATAATTTTGTTAACAGAGCTATTGACTGTATCTAGACCTTCATTTGTTGTTATAAATCCAGTTTTGTAGTTGTACACATATTTGTTTACTCATCTTTTACTGTTTGGCTGCATGATAGCTAAGAACTGAGTGAAAAGTATGGGCCCCAAAACCAAGCAATGCGGAAAATCAAATAATGCAGCTAATGTGTTTG
The DNA here is from genome assembly GCF_019279795.1 of Protopterus annectens. Taxonomy (NCBI): domain Eukaryota; kingdom Metazoa; phylum Chordata; order Ceratodontiformes; family Protopteridae; genus Protopterus; species Protopterus annectens. Next base: position 1,025,602,824 of record NC_056730.1, read on the forward strand.
CTTTAGCGCTTTCTGTAGCAATAGACTGAGCCCTAACAGTAATCCAATTATCAATCCATCTGAACAAATCAGAATTTATATTGTTTTCATATAGGGCAATAGTGATAGCATGGTATAGGAAGTGCTGAACAGTGAGTTGGTCCAATGTCATGACCTAGTTGATGCAGGTTATCCTGCAGACATCAATCAACAGTACTGCTGGACTGGGACAGGGACCTTGAATGAGAGGTTCTGCTAGGTGTAAATGAATGCTGATGTGGCCTGTATGAAATCTGCTCTTGTTCTCACTGACTAATTTCAGTACTTTCTTGAGGAGTACTTGTAGTGTCCTATGATCTGTCCCCACATGTCAGGACAGTATTCCATTCTCTTCCCCTTCTAAGACTGACTCTGGTTTGAGTCTGGTAAGTCCTAATTAGTGTAAGAATGGAGGCAGTCATGAATGCTTAGTGTGTCTCCATACTATGCATCAGTGTGATTATGGCATTATCCCTACAGTGGGAATCCTCACATATACCCCTGAGAGCTCTGACTATTTCTAGCTGGGCCTCAGTGGCAGTACATTGAGCACTAACTATATCATAGCACATTTGCTGCTGGGCAGCCAATGCTGTATGTATTTCCTGAGGTAACTGTAAGAAATTGCTGTGCTTGGCCCCCCTTTGTAAAGGTGTCACTGTGGACCCTGTTACCTGTCAATGTCTGCCAACATCGTCAAAGTGTTCATTTGTGTTTGCTAATATTGGTGTAGAGGTGCATGCGCATTCCTCCTGTACAAGTGTAACTGCAATGTCAGCATGTGCTTGACTTTGTGATGCACTGTCACTTCCTGCAGAGTTACTAACATGTTGTGGGCTCTGAGATCCTGCCATTAAACTTAGGGACTGCATGCCATTTTCCTCTGGCTGCCTCATAAATATAACTACGTTATTATCATCATCACTAACAGTCAGTCTGCTGTTGCTATCCTTAAAATTAATTGTTATAGTGAAACTGTTTGTTTTCAACCTTGACTCTGTGAAAATAAATGGAATGCATTAGTAATAAAGAAATAGCATACACTATTGTATTTTTCTTAAGGAATTGGGAGACACTTACCAGACACAATGTCTTCATTGTCATTCTGTGTAGATGTGGAAGTTCACCTATTAATAGCATTTGCCACGGGGTTAATGTACTCATTCCTTGACAGCATTCAGTTCTCTATATAAATATGCTATTGTTTTACAACCAACCTTCCTGGGCAGACAAGTGTTGCTGCTGCAGAGGCTGGTAATATTCATTATCCACATTATATCTGATTATTGTATTGCCAACACTGTTTTTGTCACAGTCATCTAGTCCTCTCCTTTGGTGGAGAAGAGGTATTCTTCCTCATCTGGTGTTAATGGGATAATTGTTGATCACCCCATGCTGGTACAGGCAACTGAATTCTCCCACACCTTTCTTATAGCATGTCTTATCATATAATTTACTCTTTTAATTTGTGGTTTCTGCCACTCACTGCATTAATGTCCAGGGCAAATTGTTTCTATGCTTTTGGCCTCTCAGCTTCTTTAGACCCCTTCCCCTACAAAGCACACACTTCCCATATGCCCTAAGGGCTGCCACGAGGATGCAATTTTCCTCATGCCTGATGCTGTCAGTTCTCCAATTTGATCCCTTGTTTTGCATGATTACTGCCCATAAAAATGCTACAGTCTTTCACAAAAAACTTTTAATGTAATTATCAATCAAACTGCACAGCACTGACCATTTGTGCCTGTCATCCTCACATAAAAAATATTAAGTAAAAGACACCCCATAATTATATACACACACAAAATCTCAGTCCATCCAAGTAAAGTTGTACAGTAAAGTCTCACTCACTTAACCGGCACCCATGAGGATTAGTAGATGCCGGTTACGTGTATGTTCCGGTTGCTTGAGATATGCTTTGCGATTTTTGATTGGCTTGTATACTATGAGCAAAGCAGAGCTGCTTCTGTTCAATATGGAACAGAGGGCTGTTCCGCATTGAACAGAAGATGCTCCTATTTGGGATTTTTGATTGGCTAGTATGCTGTCATATGAGTCAATCAAAAATGGCAAAGTGGAGCCTCTTCTGTTCACTGCAGAATAGCGGGCTGTTCCACATTGAATAGAAGAGGCTCCCTTTGGGATTTTTGATTGGCTCATACGCTGGCATATGAGCCAGTCATATGCTGGTTGATTGAGTCCCAGATAACGGGGATTTTACTGTACTATAGTAATGTGTATAGCATCATAACTGCATTCAGAACAGAAAAGCATTAACTTTTTAATAGATTCATCCTTCCACAGGTCCCTGCCCTTATCATGTATTCATAATACTGTCATTTTGCATTCTTCAGTAATATTCAGATATCTTTGAGTAAAGAAATGTGTATTCAGCCAACAATATGCAATATGTCCTTACTACTTTAGTACTTTGCAGTTAAATAATGTATAAGTATACACAATCACTACATGACACCAAACTAATGATATCAGTGATCAGTAATCATTTCTCACTGCTGCTGTGATGATTTCCTACCTACAAATGACAGCTTTACACTATACATTATAGCTGTGATAATATGCCCAAGATATCAGTAAAATAAAAATTTCTTCAATGTAAGTCACTAATTTTAAATTATTTAAAGTGTTTCGTATTAACTTTTCATATTTTTATTGTTTTCCTTGCTTTAAGTAGTCTGCGGTTTCCTAAGACATTTACCACTTAACTCAAGTAATTGAAAATTAACATGGTAGTGTTCAACCATTTCATGAAAATTTGGGTCCATTTACAAATTTTATATGCAAATGAGTCCATTTTACATTTATGTCTATGAATCACAGCAATAGGTGAATGTATATGGCCACTTTTAAATGTAAGTCGCTTTTTGCTGCTCAGGAATGCAGCCTTGGGCTCATGTAAATTAGGTGTGGGCAGTGCTGGAGTCTGTAGAAGTCTTCAGCATTCCCCAGCATGTTGTATAAATGCACAGATAACCTCACATATGCTCAAGTATGAATATATTTACAAAAGAATGGAGTCATACTACATTTTACAGAACCATAAAGTGTAATCTCTGGCCATCTAACATCATCTGGCACACCTTCTCACATCAAACCACTCAATACTTAATAGAAATTTATCATCACACACATAGGAATATGTATTTATGCACCCTCCTCCCCACAAAAAAGAAAATATTACTGCTGCTACAATGAAGGAATAAATGATATTCAGGTGAAACAGTTCTAAAGACAGTAAGGTATAGCAACAGCGGCAATTAAAAGTAATAAAAAATAAAAATGATTAATGTATACTGCTTTTTATGCACCACATAATGAAATGTGAATGTGTTCCGTTAAAAAAATGTATGTGACAAAGCATTTTGGTTAAACCAAACTTGCCGATAATAACAGTACATGCTCCAATGTCTCTGCTGGTTAACTGGGTTTTGTAAAGGTGGTGTTACAAAGGGAGCCTTTCTAAATCTGAGAACTACAGCCCTACTCATACTTTCTTCATTCTGGTTCTTGCTCTTCAAATAATGGCAGCACCTGTTAAGGCACAGGGCTGCACTCCAACCTGGTCTGATAAAGAGACCAAAATCATAGTTTATCTTCTCAGGAAGTCATATCTGAAAAACACTGAGGCATACACAAGACATTAAAATTTGAAAAAGATTGATATCTAGCAAGAGCAAGTGCTGACAAGAATCATTCACTCCTGCCAGCAGTGTCATCACAGGTACAAGAACCTACAGAAGTATAGGCCTGACCATTTAGCTGAGTGGGTTGACCACTGGGAGGAAAGAAGACCTGAGGTCTATTGCAAGTATAAAATTATTAAATAATAATCTGCACGCATGTGTGTGTGTGTGTGTGTGTGTGTGTGTGTTTATATATATATATATATATATCTATATATATATATATATATATGAGAATCATAGATATGTACCTGCAACAGTAAACCTATAACTTCTTGTTCATGTATTTAAACAGAAAGCAAAAAAAAAACTTTACATTTCCATATTTTCATTTAGTATTGCATTAACCTAGGTGTCACTCATCTCTAACACATATAACAAGAAGGCTGGGGTTTTGTTTAGATACTTTAATACAAATAAACACATCAGGATAGATAGCAGCATCATTAAATACGAATGAACTAGTTAACAGGCAGACCTTACATACATACATGCTTACATGTCAACAGCTAATTAAAAAGCAGCAGTCTAGCTTGCACATGCTAATATTTATACACTTGTGCAATCCCTTCAATAGCTTCTTAAAGGTATATACACACGTATTGATCTACATCATCCCTTTTAAAAAGATTGCCCTTTATTTAAACAATATCAGAGTTAAACATGAATTATTATATACATTGGAAACAAAACACAATGTTCATGTCCAAGTTACTTCATATCTGCTACAAGGTTTAGAGATGCAACCAAATCTCATAACATAACAATTGGGACCAAATTTAGCAACAGGGACAGTCGGTGGTACACAACTCATATCAGGAATATCTGGATTTGTTACAGGAACATGAATGTCCTCTGGAACTTCCTCTGGAATTGGAACATGGGACAACTCACTCGGAGATAGAGTCTTTCTCACAGGCTATCTGCTGTGGTATAGGCTCAAATGTTTCTGATTCCGCCTAAAGTTTGCTCCTTCTGATTCCACAATGAACGATCTTGACTCTGGACCAATATTCATCAAGACATCAATCCAATCATAACCGTTGGATGTTTGCATCCTTACCACTTCTCCTTCTCGTAATGGATTTAGCTGTGTACTGGTCTTATCATAGTATGACTTCTGGGTTAGGTGCTTCTTCAACAGATTGGTTTTCACTGATCTGTTGTTCTTGACACATGGAATCAACAATTGACTACTGATTGGTAATGTGGTTCTAGTTTGTCTCGTCAGAAGTCTTTGAGCAGATGAACCAAGATGTTTGTCACGATGAATATTTCTGAGATTCAAGAGATTTAGGAAACATCATTATTATCTTGTTTTGACTTCTCTATTAACTGCTTTGCACTTTGAACTGCATGTTCTGACAAACCATTTGATTGTGTGTACTTGTGACATGAGTAAAGTCCCATTCTTCAGTAAATCTTTTGAACTGCTGGCTTGTAAACTGTGTGCCATTGTTAGAAATAACTTTTTGTGGACTTTCATGAACAGCAAAATGATACCTCATCTTAGTATTGACTGTACTGGATGATAGGTTAGGAAGTAAGTCAATCTCGAACCAACTGAAGTAAGAGTCTACTAACAACAAATAATGTCGACCATTCTGCTTAATGATATCAGTGGCTACTGTCAACTAAGGAAGTTCCCGAATCTGGTTAAGATGAAGTGGTTCCTTCTGTTGATGTGGCTTAGTACTATTACACACTGAACATGATAAAAGTGCTCTCTCAATGTCTTGTGACATTGAAGGCCAAAATACAAGTCCTCATAGATTTGGTTCCTGGGTGACCACAATGCAAGAAAGTATTATACTGTTGTTGCAAAGACTTTGGAACAATTACTTTTGGACCTTTCATAATGATACTTTTATCAGACAAAATCTCATCTCTGTATGGAAAATAGGGTTGCACTTCCTGAGGTAAACTAGATTGCTTTGATGGCCACCCTTGATTAATAAAGTGGATGATCCTTTGTAAAACTGGATCTGTGGCTGTGCAATCTCTTAGCTCATCAAGACGTGTGGAAGAAAAAATTCTCACTTCCATGTCTTCAAAATCAAGGCTCATACTGTTCTGTGGTATTTTTGGGTGATCTGGATAATTTATCAGCAAGATAAAGAAGTTTGCCTTTCTTGTAGTCAAGATTGAAATTGTACATTTGTAATCTCAGCATCATACATTGCAGTCTGGCTGGAGCTGAATGCATTGGTTTTCTCAAAACAGTGACTAGAGGTTGATGATCTGCTTCAGTCCAGATAGGTCTACCATAAACATAAGTATGGAACCTTGAACGTGCAAACACAATTGCCAAAAGCTCTTTCTCAATGTGCACATACTGCATTTCAGTTTGGGTAAGATTCTCGATGCATAGGCAACAGGTTGATCTTCTTGTAGAATGACTGCACCAAGATCAAATTTTGAAGCATCACAGGAAAGTGTAACTGGTTTGTGAACATCATAGTATCTGATAGTTGGTGGGCTAGCAGTTCTCTGTTTCAGGCCATCAAATGTTCTTCGGTGTTTCTTTAACCAAGACCAGGATAAATCTTTACATGTAAGCTCTCTAAGTGGTGCTGAAAGATGGCTCAAGTCTATAATGAACTTGCCTAGGTAGTTGAACGTGCCAAGAAAATGTTGCAGGGCTTGAAAATTGTCTGGTGCTGGCATCTCGAGAATGGCTGTTTGTTTTGAAGGGTCTGGTTGGAGGCCTGAACTTGTAAATAAATGACCAACATAAGGAACTTCTCATAGCCTCAATTTGCATTTGTGTAGGTTGTGCTTAAGATTCACTTCACGTGCCCTTTTCTACAACATTTCTGAGGTTTCTGTCATGTTCAGCTTCATCATGACCTCCTACTAGTATGTTGTCTACTATAATAGCACAAGGATACCCAGAAGAAATTTGCTAAAAAGTTCTGGGGGTTTCCAGTGAGTGTTGCAGGGGTTACAGTTGCTGCCATGTGCTTTGGCCTGTTTCTCTTAACCATATGCTGCATACTATCAACATAAGCTTTATCATGGTGCCTTCTAGAGCTATTCTCATTTTTAAACATATTTGTGTGCTTTTCTGTGAGTTCATATATCTGACAAATCTCAATGGCCTTATTCAAAGTTAAATTACTGTCATGAAGCAAAATCTTTCTCACAACATCATCTTTTATACCACACACAAGTCTGCCTTTTATCAACTCATCCCTTAAGTCAACAAATCTGCATGTTTTAGCTTTATTTCTCAGGTCAGTTATATATGGTGCAAAAGTTTCCCCAGGCTTTTGATCTCTTGTGTAAAATAAGTGGTTTACCATAGTAACATTTGTCTGGGGGTTACACATTTCTCTAAATTTACATTTTAAGCACTCTGGGTCCTCCATTGACTCAGCCGATGCAACAATATGACAGTTTTCCCCTCTCCTGTATATATAGTAGATACATGCTCAAATGAACATTACCTTTCAATGGCTTCTGACCCAGCTAAATTGAGCAGAATACATGTCTTTGTATGGTGATCTTTATCAGAAAATACAGCCTGTATGAAAATGGCATACTCTTGCTCAAACACTCTCCAGTTCTCAGCAGTATTACTGTCAAACAAAAGTGCACTGGGTTTTCGAAATCCACCTGGCATTCCTACAAAGTATAATATGGCCCCTGTAATTATGTACAAACAGTGCTGTGAGCTTGTAACAACATTCAAATACACAATAAACTCTTCAAAATACTGTACTTTGCGAAATATGCTCTGTAATGGCTGTACTTTGAGAAATATTCCTTGTAATGGCTGTACTCTGTGAAATAACTTTACTGTAACACTGCACAAACATGTGAACACTTTATACACTTCTGATAACTTGGATATCTTTGCTTAATACTTGAATATCTTTGCTTAATATGACAAATATATGCTTTGCAAAAATGCAATTGTTTCCCTTTATTTTATTCATTTTATACAATACGGACTTTATTTCAAACATTTTCCATAGTAATTCAAATATTTTTATCAATATTATTTATATTGGTTCATGTGAATATCATTTAGAATGTTCTGTATGCCTCCTTTCATACTATGCAAAAAGAAATAGTGCTGAGCAAGTTTTAATAAATGAAATTTGTTTTTGACCTGTTTTGCGAAGTTTGCAAATTTTAGGGATGATTCACTCCTGTATATTGCCCCAGCTCTTAGCAAGTACCTTAAGTCATTTTAGTCAATCTGCGTTTAACTTCATGCCCTTTGGTTATGCCAGTTCTGACTCCATGGCCTTTAGACGTGCCTCTTTTGACACCATGTCCTTTTAGACATGCCACTTATGGCACCATGTCACTCGTTCATCTCTAACACATATAGCAAGGAAGCTGAGGTTTGGTTTAGATGCTTTAATACATGGAAACACTTCAGGTTGGATAGCATCATTAAATATGAATAAACTAGTTAACAGACAAACCTTACATACATACATGCTTACATCTCAGCAACTAACTAAAAAATGGCAGTCTTGCTTGCATGTGAGCAGTATTTATACACTTGTGCAATCCCTTGGATAACTTCTTAAAGGTATATACACACATATTGATCTACATTAGGTAGTAGTTAAGTTACAGTCAAACAATTTGTGTAGGCCAGGAAACATTCATTATTATACTAACTGTATAAGAAAGTAATTTCTTTCACAATTTTATATACACGTACAAGATGGCTGAAGTCAGTCAGACACCACACCCTAGTCAGAGTGGAGGTTGATGGAGGGGGATGGGGGGTTGAAGTGTCAAGTGAATGTCCTGTACATACATAATAGAGACAAGACCAACATTATTACCTCTCTGTTGCTTCCACATACATTTTAAATCATCAACTTATATGGTTAGAATTGATAAAGAAGAAAACTATCTAACACACACTTTTGTACAGCTAAGGAAATTAAAACTTTTGTGATCTTCTAAATTGTTCTATATGTATGCACTTCCTGGCCAAACAAAATTCACAGATATTAACATACAAAGCATAATATTAAAAAAAAAATCCACCAAAAGTTTTATAACTTATAATTAAGGAAAGATTAGCAAAGTATGATAATGCAGATACTAGTATACATTTCAACATATACATACTAAGCAAATACTACAGTGAATGGAATGGTTTAGAAATAATAATTGTATACTTAATGTTAAAGGCAAAATGTGAAAAACAGGTATACAAGAATTGTCTTATGCCTTTTCTCTATATCTGAAAAACAAATATTCTACAATAGGAGGTAGCAGGAGAGGAATATAATAAGACTGGATAAATCTTATAGTAAGCTTGAATAAAGTAGTAAACAGTATTTCTGTCTTTAACTAATATTTTTACTGTATATAAAGAAATAATTAATGCAGAATTGTAACTGATACATTACTACAAGCAAGAGTGAAACATGTTCATAGGTTCATAGGTTCATAGGTTCATACTAGGCTATCTGCCCTAGGGCATTTATAAGCCTAGCCAGAATGTGTTTGGCTTTCGCCACCCATTTTAAATTTATTTTGCTATGCCCTTTTTCGAGGTTAGTATACTGTGCCTCTATCTAACAGTGACACAGAAGTGATACCCGGGGTAAACCTACGATCTCCCATCCACTCATCAAGATTCCTCTTGAAGAGAGTCAATGAGGGACTCTGCCTAACCTGGACTGGGATTTTATTTCAGAGTGAAGGGAGCCTCTGGGTTATGAATCTGTCCCTCCAGCATGTACTATTTATTTCAGTGCTGAGGTTCAAGTCTCTTGAGTGCGTAGCTCGATGGGATTTGGATTTTCTGAGGTGCAGCATGTCCATTAATTCCGGGTTGGACATGGCTTTATACGTCAGGCACAAATTGCCTCTGAACAGGTGGTATGCCACTGAGTAGAGCTGGAGTTTCTTTAACCGGGCAGCATATGGCATCTGTTTGAGCCCTTTGATCCTCTTGGTGAGGTACTTTTTGGGTCTTTCCAGTTGCTGCAGGTGTCTGGTAAGGTACATCCCAAAAGGGGCATTGTACTCAATTATGGGCCTGATGAGGGATGAGTAAAGAGGCACGATGACCTCCCCTGATCTAGATGTGAATCCCTTCATGATTAGGTGGGCTATATAAAATGTTTTTCTAACCACTTTGGCCACGTGGTTGTCAAATGAGAGATTGCTATCAACTTGGGTCCCCAGGTCCCTAATTACTTCTTCTGTACTTAATGGATTTCCACCTATGTGGTAATTTGTGGGCACTTTGTTTTTGCCAAAGGGGATGACTATACACTTTTGGCATTTAGCTTGAGGCCATGGCTCTGGCACCAGTTGTCTGTTTCTATGAGGCCCTTTTGGAGGATGCTTGTGTCGGCTGGAGAGTCGATTATGGCGCCCAGTTTGCAGTCATCTGCAAACTTTGTCAGCCACAGTCCTTCCATGTTGGCCTGTACCTCCGAGAAATATATACCGAACAAGAGAGGTCCCAGGACTGAGCCTTGTGGGACACCACTTGTAACTGGTTTGGAGTTTGACATGGCTCCAGCAATTCTAACCATGTGGGTTCTGTCCTTGAGCCAGTTTGCAATCCATCTAGTGACATAGGGGTTTATATTTAAGCTGGTGAGCTTATCTATAATGCCCGAGTGGGGTATTGTATCGAAGGCTTTTGCGAGGTCCAGGTAGGCTGTGTGGACCACCTTCCCTCGTCAATGGCCTTGGTGACTGTTTCAAAGAAATCAACCAGGTTTAAGAGGCAGGATCTGCCCTTAACAAAGCCGAACTGGGTAGGATCCAGTGTTTGTAGGTCCCCAATATCTTTATTTATGAGGTCCATGATGATCCTTTCCATAGCTTTGCAGACCAAGCTAGTCAGGCTTATGGGGCGATAGTTTCCAGGATCCATTGAGGCACCACCTTTATGGAGAGGGACCACTGTTGCTGTACGCCACTCTTTGGGCACATATCCTGTAGTAAGGCTGAGATTGAACAGTAGTTTTATGTTTGGGTTTAGCTCTTCTTTGAGTTCATGTAGGACGCAGCCCGGGACGCCATCTGGTCCCATTGATGCTGTGTTTTTTGCTTTGGAGAGGGCGGCTCTTACCTGAGCATCTGAGATGTCAGGGGGGCAGCACTCTGCTGGGATAGATATTTGCCCTTTTGGTGGGGAGGGGGGGAGAAGTTTGCGCTGAACCTGTCAGCTAGGATGTTGGCAATGTCTGTGGGTTCGGTGTATATTTTGTCATTTTGGACTAATTCTGAGCATATCTGGGAATTACCACCCAGGTTCCTAACATAACTAAAGAAAGCCTTGTGATTATCCTTAGTGTCCTGTACAATTTTTCTCTCGAAGCTGGCCTTAGACAATTTTATGCGTGCCCGTAGTTTTTTGCTAATACTGATCAGTGATGCTTTCCCTTTTTGGGATTTTGCTTTATCATTTAGTAGCTTCCTCCTTCTATTGTATAGTTTGTTTATGGCTGGGGTCCACCAGACAGGACGTCTGCGTTTGGAGGATTGGGTCTTGGTTTTATTTGGGATCGCATGATCCATGCATTCCTGAAGGTGTTCATAGAATGCGTTTATAAAGGATTCTGTGGTCTGGGCCGTATTTTCCACAGGCCCGGGGGCTTTGAAGGATTCCACCTCAGTTTTGAGGAGTGTAAAATTTGCTTTAGAGAAGTTTTTCACTGTGGTTTTCTGGGCAGGGGGTGGGGTCGGGATGTGAATATCCAGTGAGATTAGTTTATGGTCTGATCTTACCAGTGAGGGATACACTTCTGGTCTGGAGCATAGAGTCCCCATGTTGGTGATGATCAGGTCCAGTATGTTTTCCCCTCTTGTGGGAGTGGAAATAATGTGTTCCATAGCATTTGAGTTTATAAATTCTAGGAACCTTTGGGCTAGGGTGTTGGAACTAGAGTAATGCTCCCAGTCTATGTTTGGGTAGTTGAAGTCGCCCAATATAATGGTGTTTGGAGAGACCTTCATATTTTCCAGTGTTCTCAGGAAGGCCGAGTGGGGTTCCTGGGTTTGGGAGGGTGGTCTGTAGCAGGCTATAAACTGGAAGGCAGTTTTACCCACTGTTAGTTGCACATGGATAGTCTCTGATGCTTCGTGCTTTGCCACCAACCTGGAGGTGTGGGTATCTTTGATGAATATCGATACTCCCCCTCCTTTTGTGGTTCGGTCCAAGTTTTGGGGCCGAAAAGCATGGTATGAGGTATAACCTGGTAGTGCTGGGGTGCTCTCGGGAGCCCTGAACCAGGTTTCTGTTACTGCACAGATATCGATGTTCTCCATGCTAAGGAGAGTTTCGGGTGCGTGCATCTTGAGGTTTAGACTTCTGGCGTTGAGTATCATTACTCTTAGTTTGTTATCCCTTGTGATACCTATGGAGGTGGGTTTGTCTTTTGAGCCTTGCCTAAAAAAGGCACTATGGGGGTAGCAAGAGCCTTTGCCAATATCCAAAAGCCCAGGGGTGACAGGTGCAAGCCGTCCCTAGCGAAGCATCGTGGCTTGTCGAGCATATCATCCCAAGCTGACAGGCATTGGATCCCCTTTGAATGACACCAGTACTTAAGCCAATTGTTGAAATTGATCATCTTGTCTTCATATTGTGGCATCATTCTTGGTGAGGGTAAGATGCTACTCAAGGTCAGGGTCATACCGGCCTGGGCTACATGCTCAGAGAGCTCCTTTATGTCTCTTTTCATGTAGTCCAGGGAGGTACATCTCAGGTCATTCACACCAGCATGGACAATGACTGAGTCATATTTGTACTTGCCTTGGAGTGACCTGAGTGCTTGTGTTATGTGGCGGATCCTAGCACCTGACAGGCTGCTCACCGTGACCCTCTCCTTGTTCAGCCTGGTGAGCGGGACGTCAGTGTGCCTGACGATAGAGTCACCTATTACAAGTGTATCAGGTGTGTTGTTTAGTCTTAAGGGCTGTGACTGTTTGGCACACTGGCTTTGTGAGATATGTGTTGCATGTGTTTTGTTTTGGGGTAGTGGCTGCTTGGGTGTCTGCTTTGGAGGTCTCTGCTGCTTCGGCAGATCTTTATTTAGAGCCTCCGAGTATGTTTTTGTGTGATTATGTGTTTGGTTTGCTGTCGTGGTAGGTCTATGTGAGACTGGAATTGTAGTGAGTGTGGTTTCCTTCTCCTCCTGACTGGTTATGCCAGTACTGAGTTGAGAGAGCTTAGCCTCCAGTTTGGCTATATGGTTGCATCTCTCACAAGTGTTGGAATTTGTTGGGAGGAGGAGAGGGTTGTCTGTGTACATGAGGCAGTTGTAGCATTGCCTCAAGATTCCCAGATTCACCAGCTGGACCGGAGAGGAGATTGACAACTGACCTTTGGACATGCTAGAATAATATTGGGAATTCCTTAATAATTGAAAACCAGGGCCAGTGGGGGAGTGAGGGTGTAGTGCTTTTAATTTTTAGTGCTGACTTATATAATTGCTTTAGTGAGCAAGTGCCAGGTAACTTAAGTGCAATGTGTTACAGGTAACTTAAATGCAAAAACGACAAACAGTAACTTTCTTTCAAGTGAAACAAGGAAATAAGTACAGTAAGCAATGCAGATATCACTAGTGATCCACAGAAGCGCTGAGAATCCGCGTATTAGGTGGAATTAGCGTTCCAGGGAAATAACAAGCAAACAAACAACAAGCATATAAACAAAGCTATATTCAGCAGGCCTGGATCTAGTCTATGCTACAGCAAACAAGGTGTACCAATTTCAGTAAGATACAGTTCAAATATTCAGGCACTATAAACCTTTAACCAGAAATTCCCAGCTCAGAAGGGCAGAGTCCAGCCTCTTCTCCCACAAGAGTGCAGACCACAAACCTTCTTAATGTAAAATAACTGGCCTGAAGCCCAAGTGCTTAAACCAGAACTAATACACTTTAAGAATAACAGACACTGGGCTCTCAATCAGCAGTTCCCAACTTAGAAGGATGAAAGCTACCTGTCCTGCCACCACAGTGCATGCCACAAACCTTCCTAATGTAAAACAACTGGTCTGAAGCCCAAGTGCTTAATCCAAAAGACTTAGAATGACAGCTAAACTTTAATCAAGTTACTACCAAGCAGTAATAAATATAATTGAATACTTTAGAGAATGCCTGGATTAGTGCTCAAGTTACACAAACAAAGCTAGATCCAGCAGGTCCGAATCCAGTCTATGCCACAGCAAACAAGGTGCACCAACTTCAGTAAGAAGCAGTTCAGATATGCATGCACTATAAGCCTTCAATCAGAAATTCCCAGCTCAGAAGGGCAGAGTCCAGCCTCTCCTCCCACAAGAGTGCAGACCACGAACCCTCTTAATGTAAAATAACTGGCCTGAAAGCCCAAGTGCTTAAACCAGAATTAATACACTTTTAGAATAACAGACACTGAGCCCTCAATCAGCAGTTCCCAACCTAGAAGGATGTAAGCTACCTGTTCTGCCACTACAGTGCAGACCACAAACCCTCTCAGTGCAAAACAACTGGTCCGAAGCCCAAGTGTTTAAACCAGAAGGCTTAGAATGAGTTACACCAAGTAGTAATAAATACAATTGAGTACTTTTAAGATGATGCAAAAGTAAAAAAAGTAGGTAGAAACACAAGTACAGTAAAAGCAGATGAAAATTTTTTTTTTTTTTTTTTTTTTTTTTCTGAACAAGTGCTGAGATCAAAGAAACAGATTTGAGTGCTGAAACTAGAAAACTGGCTAGTTATAAGAAAAAAAAAAACTAAGCTAGAAGGCTTCCCTCCAACACAGAAGGGCTTGGGGGCTCAGAAGCCTACAAATAGTCTATACCACTTAACAGGAAAGGCAGGAAACAAGCTTAATTTTTTTTTCTGTTTCCCAGATGCTCTCTTTGTACACAGTAGGAGTGCCTGAAATCAGAATATGATCTCACTGCACTCAGTTGAGTGAGCAAATGAGATGGGCCCAGAAGGAGTATCCAAACACAAATTTACAAGAGGGGCGGGCAGCTGCAAGGCCACTAAGATTAACAACAAAACAAAAACGGGGAGGGTGGGTGGGACTAACCGAAGAGCAGAGTGAAAACTTCCAGTTCAGCTAATATTCCTTCCACACAGTGAAAATAAATTTAAATACTGTATTTTTTGGAAAAAAAAGGCAGATAAAGGTACTTAAATTCTCTTATACTTCCAGTTGAATATAACAAGTTCTTAGCCGGCCAAAGCTGAGGTTTTTAAGCAGAAAATATTTCACACTGTACCACTTAAATAGGCAAGGACAGGAAATCAAAGACTGTGACTACCCCCACACCTGTAATTACTAGCAAATAACAAAATTCAGCAAACACTGGCTAACTTCCAGTTCAGCTAATATTCCTTCCACACTGAAGAGCAGAGTGAAAACTTCCAGTTCAGCTAATATTCCTTCCACACAGTTAAAATCAATTTAAATACTGTATTTTTTTAAAAAAAAAGGCAGATAAAGGTACTTAAATTCTCTTATACGTCCAGTTGAATATAGCAAGTTCTTAGCCGGCCAAAGCTGAGGTTTTTAAGCAGAAAATATTTCACACTGTACCACTTAAATAGGCAAGGACAGGAAATCAAAGAATGTGACTACCCCCACACCTGTAATTACTAGCAAATAACAAAATTCAGCAAACACTGACTAAATTCCAGTTCAGCTAATATTCCTTCCACACTGAAGAGCAGAGTGAAAACTTCCAGTTCAGCTAATATTCCTTCCACACAGTTAAAATCAATTTAAATACTGTATTTTTTTGGGGGAAAAAAAGCAGATAAAGGTACTTAAATTCTCTTATACGTCCAGTTGAATATAGCAAGTTCTTAGCCTGCCAAAGCTGAGGTTTTTACAAGTACAGTAGTTCTGTCTTTAACTCATTTTATTATTGTATGTATAGAAATATGTAATATAGAATAGTAATTGATGTAACAGAGTGCATTCATTATGTTACTACATGAAAGAGTGAGAGATATGTTAGTATATAACTGTGTTATTCTGTCTTTAACTGGTTTTAGAACATGTAAGTATTTATAAAGGCTGTTTTAGTGCAATATTGCTGCATATCAGGACAAATACGATGTCTACATTTGTGTAGTAAACTGCAAGATGCAAACCCCACCATTACTTGATAGCAAACACTAGCCTGCTAAGTAAGCATAAGCACTTAACATAAAATGTCACCCCAAAGTCTGCATAAACATTTCCTATACAGTTTCAAACAAAAGTCTGCGTAAGCAATTCCCATACGTTCTGTTTTGCTTCAATAAAGATTTATAAAATAAAAATACTTTAAAGTACAAAACTGAATGATGTGTAAAATGCTGTGTGAATTTATTGTATTTTCTCTTTTGTCCCCCTCCCTTCTACATTGCTTTTTATTTTAATTATGCATTCCTTTCCTTTATTTTTTTTTCTTTCACATTCATGACCATTTAGTACAGATTCAAAATCCCTTGGAGTGGCCCAGGCATGTACCTCCCAGGTTATGGAGTGCTTACCATCTGCCTGTCCGGTAATGTATTCACAGGATTGGGCTTGTGGCACCAGTTTTTCAGGTACCCCAACACATGGCAGCCTGGAAAGCCTCACTGAATGGGGGCTTCGAGACTTAATGGGGATGTGCTGGAGGAGGTAGTTGACAGATGCATTCATCCTGTTGAAGCTTCACTTTGGTTTGCTGAAGATACACTGTTGCTCCAGCTGGTGATACTGATCACCACACCACCACAGTTCTCTGTCTCATCAAAATCGGGGTCATCCTCCACACCTCCATCTGGTGGTGAAAACATTATTGACTCTATAGGCTGGGACTCCTGCTGGCACTTTTTCAGCCCTTCTTTCCTTATCCTTTCACCTATACCCTTTTAACTATTTCCCACCCAAACTACCCTATTATAAAAAATATTAAAAAATAGGGGGTCTATCCCCTACCAAAAACATCATGCTCCTTCTTTTCCATCTCCTCCACTACAATCCTGTTAATGTTTTCCTTCTGTTTTCCCCTCTTTGTTGTGTCTTCCCCCTTTTCAGTCTTTCCTATCTCCCTCTTCCCACTCTTTAATGGAAACATCAGGGTATCCACATATGGATACCTCTATATAAGAAATGTTAAACCCGTTGTTTTTTTTAAATATTAAAAATAAAAGCTGCACAGTCTGCCACTTGCATTAAATATTTCAAACATGACTGCACATAGCAGTTTCCGTCCACAATACCCAAATACATAGGAAGTTACTTAAAGCCTACAGCTTTATACATAGCACTTCATTTTTAATTAAAGCTTACCTTCAGGTACTTTACGTTTTTGCCCTAAGTGGGTGTGATTTTCAAACTGCTTTCACTTTTCCATATTCAGCACTAATACTCTTAGCTTATTTGCATATACCTATAGCAGCACTTTTTGTGAATAACTGCTATGTAGCTGCAAACTCCAGACTGTGAATACCACCCTAATTGTAACTGCATAGCTCTCGACTGCCCTTGATTTTGCAAAATGTTCTTGATTTTGCTTTGTATTTTTGCTCCATCTAAATTTTTGGGTAACTCACTGAAGATGAGTCAATCACTAATACCAGACACTAGAGTTTCATACTTCGTATTCTTCAGAAAAGGATATTCATGTAAAACCTGTCATTATATTAACTTTCTAACTGAACTAGTGTCATACAAATTGTCCCTGATTTTGGGCCCTTGTCCCCTCTTTATTTTTGGCTTTGACCAGAATTCTTGAACAAAAAAGTTAAGAATTTTAATAGAAGAAACAGTGAAGACACAGCAGTCTGTCTTCTTGCTGCTTTGAATGTGTTATTCTGAAAGCTACTCCTTGACATTTGTTGCTAAAGTAGGTGAAGGAGGAGAAAGTTAGGAAACAGATGGCAAGTCATTAAAGATGCTTATGATGGGCCATATCACAGGCCTTTGAACGGTTGAGGAAGGGTATACCTACTAACCATCTAAGGTCAAATTTGGAGCATACAATGTAGTTAATGAAAGTAAGGATAGAAGTTTGGGTCCCGTGGTCAGAACAAACATAATTTTATGTAGCTGCAAGTCTATCATGGTCATTAAGGTATTTGGATGATTCAATATATTTTTTCTAGTAATTTGTTTAAGAGATAGAGTACAACTAATGTGTAGAGGTTTTAATACATGATAGATAATATACCTTTGTGAGGAGAAATTTTAATATTTCATTTCTATAGGAATATATCTTTGTTGATGTACCTGTTATACGTAACAAAACAGCATGTGATGTTAAATCAGCAAAGGGTTTTGAATATTACAGTGTGATTTCTTCAGATGTGAGAAAAAAAGAATTGAGTCTTATTAGTTTGTGAATTAGACTAGTATTAATATCTACAAAAAAGCCAAAGTGCTGTGTTCTTATCTGGGAGCACTGAGGAAGAAAAATCTGTACATATTTTGAGAGTGAGCTATTAACAAGCTGCTGTCTGCCATAAATTCCTTCAAAAGTAAAATAAAATGAAATGAAATATACAGCAATAAACAAGTAGGGAAATAATTTCACAAAAGCAGTTTAAGATAGAGAGGCACTTGGAATGGGAGCTTCAAGTGGAATATGTAGTGAAGCTTTAGCTTTGGAAAGGATTTTGATGTAACAATAAGGTAGTTTCATAATTAGTATAGTACACTAGGACAATATTCCCAAGTTCTGCTGAATATTACATCTGCAATCATTGCAGAAGTACTTGCAAAAATGATGACCTACAACTTCATGCTCATAGATATTTTCCTTGTGATTATGCGGGAATCATATTTGCGAATTGAATATTCAAAAAACAAAAGACCTGAATGATAATGCTACCACAAATGTAACTTTATATGGGGCCACCTGTATTTTTCCTAGTGTCATATTACTCATACGGCACTGTATTAGAATAAGAATAAGGATAGATTATACTTACCGCTATTCTTATGGTTTTGTTGGTACTCTATAACCCTTTGGTATGGTTTTTATTTGTGTAAGAACTTCATTATAAACAGTACTTCGATTTCTTGCTCCATTTATTCTGTTCAGCTATCTGACCATACACATGCACACACACACACACACACACACACACACACACACACACACACACACACACACACACACACACACACACACACACATAAAATGTATATCAATATCTGATGCATTTTTTTAAGTGCATTGCATTTAATTTTGAAGTTCCATCATTTTTATTACTGTGCCAAGTTCTGAAAGCAACTATTATACATTTAAAGTATTTGTACATTAACTATTAGTTCTAGATTATGAAATGTGAGTGGTGTTAAACCGTAGCTCAGTATGCCTTCCACAAAATGTCGCAGAAGACACTTTGCAACTGAATTACTGTCTATAAAGCACTAAATTATTCAGTTGTATGTCATATATCAAATCTGTACAATGCACATCAAACTGCTTAGAATTCATGTTCCATTTTTCATGCTGTTGAAAAAAAGAATTGCTTTTATTTGCCAATTTCCTGTCATCTGCATTTCAAGCATTAGTAGACGTTTTGGCTGCCTTCTAGATATTACATATGGTGCAGAGTCTAATTTCAAGAAGAGCAATTCATTATGTGATTATGAATACATTTATGCACTAGTTTTTATAAAACTGATTTGAATTGTTCCGGGTTTATAATTGTTGCTCATTAAATCCTCATTAATATATTTTAGCAAAGCAGAACTGAATATTAGACAAAAGGCATATTTTGGCATTTAAACTGATTTTCAGATATTAAATATTAAAAATGAGGCAAGTGGCGATACATTCTGAATTAGATAATTTGAGCATTTGCCGAAGTTCTGAACAAAAAGACAAAAAAGTTGTTGCTTGCTATTAGTTTGTCTTGCTTTCTCAGACAGACGTATGGTGATATTTTGTATGCACAAAGAGTTTTTTTTTTGCCCTGACAAGTCTGAAGGGTGATGACTGTAGGTAATTATGAAAGCATCCCTATAAATCTGTGAAATCAGACATTCCAAGGATACTGCTATAACAAATGACTCTTCCTTTTGACATTCTTAATATATTGTCATCTGCATATTTTTGACTTCAGATAGTATATATCAACTGCATAATATCAATATATATCAGTTGTTGTACTGCTAAAATTATTAATCATATCAGTCATGATCAATAAAGGTTATGCAGTTTTTCTTCTGATGCCCTTAATTTGATCACTTGTATATATTTTATTGTAAATTTAGTAATAACAACAATATAGACACCTGTTAAGTAGAATCAAACACTAGCATTAGCTATATTTACAAGCATCATAAGAAATGTAAGTCATCTGCTTTATTTTCTTTTTAAAATTAATGCACATTGACTGCCCAACTACTTTCCTGTCCTAAGCAGTGAATGCAAGCTGCAGTGGTTTATGTGGAATAAACTATAATAAAGTAAAATAAGGCGTAAAAGACTGTACTAATCAGCATATGAGTGCAGTAAAAATGTCAACGATGTTTAAAAAGTAAGAAAAAATGAATGAGATCAAACAAGGCTTTCAGAAATGGACAGCTTAGCAGTTATTACTCTCCTATGAAGAATGACATTTTTCTCTATGCTTTTCTGTATGCTGTATTTTTTCAACAACAGTTATTATTAGTAGTAGTTGTATTAGTATTATTGTCATCCACCTGTTGCCATCGACAGCATTTGTGTCTCAGTTCTTGAATATAAAGCTGACATTGGTAAATCGTCTCCTAAATGTCCTTTTATGTTCTTCAAGAGTTCCACCAGTGAAGGTGTCTGGGAAAATACACATAAAATAGATTAAGTTATCAGTAATATCAAAGTCATCAGAGTTGTAATAATGCTATGGAATGACTGGAAAGACAAGTCACTGATATACTATCTGTAGGGCATAAGACTGAAAATGATATTTGATTTATTTCCAAAAGACAAAAAGGATGCATAGAGTCAAAGTGAAGTATAACAAGTTCATCAGATTGACTAATGTTTTTCAGTTTGTCACAAAACAAAGTTAACTTTTGGCAGCACTAAAGTTTTAAATATTTGTGAGTATACATACACACACACACACACACACACACACATATATATATATATATATATGTGTGTGTGTGTGTGTGTGTGTGTGTATATATATATATATATATATATATATATATATATATATATATGTATATATATATATATATATATATATATATTTATTTATATATATATATATATATATGTATATATATATATATATATATATGTATATATATATATATATATATATATAGAGAGAGAGAGAGAGAGAGATGTATGCCTTCTTTAGCTGATAAGATGTACTATATGTAACTATTTTTTGGTATGCAGGAACATTTATCTTTTTAAATACTAAGAATTTACTTACACAGACTTATTATCAAACATGCACCTAGAAGTGTAATAGTTTTACATGTTTTCTGCCCTGTTTCACTTTCAAGTGAGTTCTCAAAGCATTCTTGCATAGATTTCTGGTTATGCACTGTTTAAATAATGAAAGATGCTGAAACCTGTATAAAGAATATGAATCATTGAATACATTTAGGGAAGAACATTAAATGTTACATAAATAAAACAAAATGAAGGTAGTTGAAAATATGCATATTTTATTTAATACAGAATCATTAATGTGAACTGATATAATATGAGATACAACATAAAAACAAGTTCAAACATTCAATACATATATTAGCAAGGAGCCATACTTCAAGCACTGTATCTCAGTATACATAACACCAATATAACTCAAAGGAGAAAGTTAATTGAAATATCTTACCTTATCTTGGTATACTACATACTTCAGCTGAGGCATAACAAGTCAGCTTAGAAACATAGTCCACAGTATGTAGAGTACACTGTAACATGTAGGGAAAAGTGCAGCACCCACTTCATAATCGACTGTGATCTAGGTACTTCAGAGGCAATCGGTCATTATATGCGAAAATGAGAGCTGTTGTACAGGAAACACAGAAATGAGTAACACATCATGTTAAAATGTTACTGTAATTTAGAGATGGTAATCCACAGTGCCATAGCTCTCTGCAATGAAACTGTTACAAAATGCAGTGGAGAAGATGGTTGAACCCACAAATCAGTCTTAATTGCCACTTGTAATGCTCCCAGTATGTACGGCTTACAATAGTAATGTGCACTATACCCAAAAGTGAAGTATTAAATTGTTCCTCTCAGAGGTTCTGTGCTCTAATGTCACATGGTGTACTGCTCTGCTGCATGTCTTACCCTACACATACATGTGAACTGCAACAATCGCCTTGTGCATAATAAACTAGTATGGTGGATAGCACTGTTCTGCTGTGTGCCTTATCCTACACACGTTAACTATCCCAGGTGTCTTGTGCAATGTATGCTACAAGACTGCATGATACTTCTTTGTTGTGCTCCTGTTCATAATACTTTTCAACTCCTCCCTGCGTGTTAATCATTTAAAATGAAATATAGTGCTTCTGTGCTGTGCAGCCCAAGTTATATAGATAAGGCACTTATGTTCTTCATATAGCATTCATTTACTCGGTGTATGTTAGTGCATTTCTGAGTATCTTATATGTCATGATAGACTCCTGAAAGTGTCTTGTGTATTAACTGGTTTTGACCCACACAGTATTGTTATTTTGTATGTTCTGCTTGCAATCTTCTGTTCCTCAGTTGGGTCGTGTAATAGTTATGATGTTTTCTCACAGATACAAGGCATAAGATTTGATTTTAATCATTGAGGGAAATTAGCTAGGCTCAAAATGGCTCAGAAAATCAGCTAGCCTAGTATATACTTATGAACCCCAGTATTCTTGTCTGTTATATAGGCAATAAATCTCACAGAGGAATGAATTGTTTATATAGCACTGGGCTCCAAGAGGTGTTTAGAGGCAAGAACAAAAATAGGGAGTGCCTTACAAGTTTCAGGGAGTAAAGCAGGAGCTATAAATTGCACACTATGTCACGTTTATCAGACTTATGAAATGGACACATATTTTTAGATACACATTTAATTTAACCAGTTTGTGTAACAAAATTACTTTTGCTTCTGGTGAAAGAATGAATTAAGTATCATGGATTCCTAGTCGCATACACCTATGTTGAGACCAGCAATATCTCCACAACCAGACAGATAGCACCTGCTGTAATAGCTGCAAGCCTAAGAGGTGCTACTCCTCTTTCACATTAGTAAGCACCTGGAATGATGGATTTGCACTTTCTAACCATCTCTGTAGCTAGATTGGTTGAAATGGACATCCTGAGACAATATAGCAATTGTTTCACGTTTACTGACAACCACCTACTACTTAAACAAATTGACACAGTGTGTGGGAGATGCAGTTATTTAATGTTATTGGAGGCAAAATTCTTACACAAAGACATTACAAATAAAAAGCATGTTATCAATGCCATGCAACATTACACTTAACCTATCACACACAAGTCAGACCAAATACATAGATCTTCATATGCTGAGGTTCTTAAATGTAACCTACTTAAACCACAAAGACCTCAACCTAAGAAACAAGTACCTTCAGCAACCTCAGAAGCACTTAACTCAGACAGCACCCTCCTTGAAGCATACTTCTAAGAGCTACAGCATTTCGGTTCAAAAGCCCGTAAGGCATGATGCAATATCCTAGTCATAGGTGACTGCATTGTGAGACACACTGATGTACCATTCACTAGGCTATGGAACAAGACAGTTGCAGTCAGTTGTTTATCAAGTCCTAGAATTCACCACATCACTCAGTCAATCAAGTCCTTGCACCACCTCTCTGGAATATATATGAAAAGATGTATGATGGAGCTCTTGGACACAACACAAACATATGCATCATTACAGAGATATGATTCAAGGCCAATAAGACCATCCCCGTCAGTGCAGAGTTTCAATGCCCAATGAAATAAATGTGGTAGTGTCTCCAAATTAGCAAAAAAAAGCTTCACCTCTAGAAAATCTAGAACTCCTCCTTGTCCACCTTTTCACTAACAAAACCCTTTATAACATTATGGCTAACTCTACACCCCCTGCATTTTTCCCCACAACCTATAACTCCTACCTAAGTAGTGAAGTCCTTAAGCATTAAGCCAAACACCATTCTCCTAGGGGACTTCAACTACCTCTCCATTAATTGGAAGATGTATACACTCTCTAATATGTATGCCCACAGATTTCTGGATGTCATCAATGCAAACTTTCTGAATCAGTTGGTTTACGCACCAACCAAGGGCAATACAATCCTGTACTTGTTTCTTACCAATATGGGACAACTCTGTTCTCTACAATTGTTAGTATGCCCACAGATTTCTGGATGTCATCAATGCAAACTTTCTGAATCAGTTGTTTTACGCACCAACCAAGGGCAATACAATCCTGTACTTGTTTCTTATCAATATGGGACAACTCTGTTCTCTACAATTGTTACTCCCTCACTGGTCAAATCAGATCACAAATTGGTCATATTTATCTTAAAACTGAGTCAGACGTATCTTCCAATATATTGGTATTCAGTGATTATGACAAGACTAATAAAATGAAACTGAATGATGGCATGGTGAAATTCAACATCCCCATCCAACTTGATGGCCCCACTGCTTATATGGAATACTTTACAGTCAAATTATCTACACAAGTGAATAGCTACATTATCTGTTCCACTCCAAAGTAAATAAATGCAAATTCAAAAATAAACCTCTATAGTATGGAACCCAAATATAAACAGGCTCTATAACAAATAAAGAAAAAAAAACTTGTGACATTAAGGATGCTACTAGATTGTCCTGTTCAAATTACCACAAACAGATTGCTTTAACTTTCAACACTGAAAATACACTGAAAAAAATGTATACGGGAAAACTGGAAAAAAAATAATGGACAGTGAAGTCCTGCACAAATCAGTTGGCAAAAGCTCCAAATTCACTTATAGAAAAAGGATATATTTTAAAATGTATGTGATGTCTATATTGTCCTTGATTATTTTCTTAGCCAATGACAGAGGTATGTTGAAATGTGAAGCATACCAAGTGAGCATATCTGTGAGTTTTAATCCCTTAGGATACTCCATCTCTACTGACAGGCATTACCATTGTAATAGTTTTTAAATAGTTTATGTAGCTATTTGTCTAAAATATGAGGAGTTTTACACTGGAAAAACAATGTTGTTGTTTGTCTTTTGTCTTTTTCCCAGTAAGGGGTCGCCACAGCGGAACTCTGGTCCGCTAATGATTGGCAGTAGATTTTTATGAAATGCTGAGGTGCCAGCCCGATGCCCAACCTTCAACAAAGGCACACCCGTGTACACACGCATGTCTTTCGAACGCTACCCAACCGCGGGGAGAACATGCAGACTCCACACAGAAGGCACTCCCAAGCCAAGCAGAGAATCAAATAGGAGAACCTCTTGCTGTGAGGTAACAGCGCTACCTCCGTACCACCGCGGCATTACAATAAGATGTTAAAAAAAGAATATACAAGCACATATACTCTGTTTTAACACAAAATACAAATGATGTCTTATACAGGCACAGTATAAATGTACATAGTTTAGGAAGTTCACAATTATTGTCCCCGATAATGTAGAAATGAATGATTTTTTTAAGGATTTAAAGGAATATACATGGCAATTGCATTTAAATATTAATACCCCCTTATTTTTAATTATAACATTAGAAAAATTTTTTTGAAGCTTCATCCTATTAAATGATTTTTAACTTATTCATTCTGATTTTTGACATTAGTCATTACATAATGAGACTTTTTTTGTCATATGCTTTTTTATGTTTATTTAAACTGCTGGATTCATAAACACCTACACTAAGTGTATACTAAGTACACATCATTTGGATTCAAGAACATCCCCATTTTTTGTGTTGTCTGTACACACAGAAAAATTAAACTAAGTGTGCATGTAGTCTACACTTTGCGATATCCTTTATGATGCTGTCTTTTGATACTTAAGGCTGCACGAAAATCAGTAGGAAAACTAAAATTAGGAGGAAGAAGATGAGAGTTTGAATCATCTATTCACTCAGAATGGTGTACACACAGTGTACACTTAGTGTAGGCATTCATGAATCCAGCCATATGTCTTAATGTGTTTGTGTTCTGATGAAGTCTCATTTTTACTGAGAGGTGAAAACACTAAATGCTGCTTCATTAAACATCTTTTAATGTCAGTCTTTTACAGTGTCTGTTTTTTTTAACTGTAAGGTATGTCCCAAGAAATTTACATTACCCACATTGAGTACTGTCGTCACAGAGCACTCTTGAGAAATGGAACTTTTGTCCTTTAGCTCATCAACAAGTGGAGAAGCCTAAGAGTCTGTTGCTGCTGACAGAGGTCCCCAGCCTTAAAGATGTAATGAGTAAGGCCTGCAGTCTTAAAGATCTAATGGCTAGCACACCTACTAGATGACAGAAGAAACCTTTATCACCGAATCCTATGTATGTCAGCAAGTGTATATAATTCATGTGCTGATTAACAACGAGGATAATATAAATGTTACCCCTGTGTGCTTTACTGATGGCCTGCAAAAATCAACTATCCCACAATGCCCTTTGTGCAGCCATGCAGTCCTTAGCAAACATGTACAATGTTGTGCTCCAGTGCTATGTTATCCAGATGTATTATGAATGTCCTGCCAGGGATTGGGTCAGTAGAATCTCAGCAACTTGAAGATATGCAAATTTCTGTCCTGTTTTCTCAAACCATGCGGCAGTGGTTGCAGCAGTCTGGTTTAAAGCTAAAATATTAACATATACAAAATATTAGAGGGATGTAAAAGTGCTGATGGACCTTATAGTACTCTTACCACATGATATCTGTGTAGCATATCAGAAAATTGCAACAAATGTTAGTTGTGTCTGCATGCCCCTTTGAATGAGGCATTGATGTTTTATATGCTTGGAGTATCAGAGAAATATGAGAAATGGACTTGCAAAAGGAATTGGCTGGCTCCCATGTTTCCATATGGTAGCTAATCAGGTTGTGATGTGGTTTGCCCTGCTCACCCCAGGGCACAGAAGACTGTCATGCTGTGAAACTACCAGCTGTGGGACATTACTGTAGAACAGCCCATACTGTTATTTCTTATCATTAAGTAACAGTGTTATGTAGATGTGCCATAAGAATCCATCCTTGGGGATATACATTTTCCTTGTGCAAGGGAATTCCAGATATGTGGGAGTGGTACATGAGTTTGGATTACCTAAACATACTCAGTAGTACCTTCAGGTATAGCAATGCAGAATGGTACTTTCCCCTTGTTACTGTCTGAACACTACAAAGCAGACATTTATTCTGAATATGTTTCATTTGCCAAGTCTGTGTGGGTGAATGTTTTACACATTATAAAGCTGAGGGGAGGTGGCATCAGTTTTTTTGAATGGTACATTGGGGCTCCATGTCAGAGGATAATCTACATTGTGTCATTTACACACACACACACACACACACACACACACACACACACACACACACACACACACACACACACACACACACACACACACACACTAAAATATATACTGCATTTTCAAGTAATAGACCTTTGTCTCTCACTATACCTCTGATGCTCCTAAGGATTCTATTATACTGTATGTCTACATTTTTCAAACACAAATATGGCTGACTGTTTTCTGAATAAATGCCACTAAATGACTATGAAATTTAGTCACTCATCAGGTCTCGTATCTTGCTACCATTCAGCCATGTATGCATCAGACTATGGAAATTTAGCCTCTTCTGCATTCATTATATTGTGGGAGATATTTATTTCTGATTTACATAGTTGTGCTTTAAGCTTTAATGTGTGAGTCCATCAGCGGGCACTGAGCTATCTACCCTGGAAATAGTTACTGCTAATGTTGTTTATTCCATTGACTCATCCTCCCCCACTGATTTTGCATACTACATCACTCTGTGAATTGTGGGCAGGACAACCAGTGAGTAATCATGAAGCTGTCACAATGAAGGTAGGATGGACTTCTGCTTTATGCCTTGACATTCCACACAGAAATGGTGTACAGTGCATCAGTATAGGGTTTATTGCGACATATTCTTCGTTGGTTGACCCCTAACATCACCAGTATTATACAGAAACCTCATTTGTCAATGATTAGCCTACAATCACCATTACAGAGTAAATTTGCAAAGAGCTCTATTCCCATTATTATACTCCCACTGCCATCAAGGAATGAAAACTGGAATTGCTCTCTTTTCCCATTATTAAACTCCCACTGCCTTCAAGGAATGAGAAGTGGAATTGATCTTGAATCCCATTATTATACACTCACTGCCTTCAAGGAATGAGAACTGGAATTGATTGTTCTGTTTTCTTCTGTTGCTTATCTTCAAATAACAAGGCGATCTTTTAACTTCAGTTAGCATATTTTTAGATGCGTTACACTCAGCATTGTAAAGTGGATTATGGAAATGTTTCTACCGCAACAATTTATTTATCCTCTCAGCTGTACAACTGATGCACAGTGGCATTAATGATTACATTCAAGCATGCAGAACACTGACCTACAGCAGGCTGCTATAAAGGGTAAGATGTGACACTTCTTCAGTATTATATATATTTAAGATTGCTGTACAACACACCATTTTAATTTGTGTCATAGCCATGGAAATACAGAACACTGAAGCTAGATACCTATTCTAAGTGTTTTTTAAAGTAAAGAAAAGATTAATTAAATGAAGATAATATGGATTCCACTTAGCTATGTAAATCTCCACCTGTATGGCACTTAACAGACGGGTCTCACAGAAGGGTCTCACAGAAACGGATAACTGGTGCCAGAGCCACGGCCTAAAGTTAAATGCCAAAAAATGCATAGTCATACCCTTCGGGAAAAACAAGGTTACCCCTAGCTACCAAATAGGTGGCAATCCACTGAGCACAGAAGAAGTTATCAGGGACCTGGGGACCCAGGTCGATAGTAGTCTGTCATTCGACACCCATGTAGCTAAAGTAGTTAGGAAGTCCTTCTACATTGCCCACCTTATCATGAAGGGATTCTCATCTAGATGAAGGGAGGTCATAGTCTCCCTTTACTCATCACTCATCAGACCAATGATTGAGTACAATGCCCCATTCGGAATGTATCTGACCCGACACTTGCAGCAGCTGGAGAGGCCACAAAAGTTCCTCACCAAAAGGATAAAGGGTCTCAAAAATCTGTCCTATGCTGCCCGACTGAAAGAACTCCAGCTCTATTCAGTCGCTTACCGCTTGCTCAGAGGTGACCTTTGCCTAACATACAAGGCCATGTCAAACCCAGATTTGATGAATATGCTTCACCTCAAAAATCTAGATCCATCAGAGCCACAAGGGCGGGAGACTTAAACCTCGACACGGCTATTAATAGGACGTGCTGGAGGGATAGATTCATCACCCAAAGACTCCCTATGCTGTGGAACAAAATCCCGGTACATGTGAGGCAGAGCACCTCGCTGGCCTTGTTCAAGAGAAATCTTGACCAATGGATGGGAGATCGCAGATATACCCCAGGAATTACCTCAGTGTCACTGCTCGACAGAGGCACAGCAAAATAATGGGTATAGTTCCCCATACTAAAGGGGTGGCGTAAGCCACAAAACAATGGGCTAGGCTTATAAATGCCCTCGGGCAGATAGCCTAGTATGAACCTATGAACCTATGAACCTATGAACAGACTAAGATATAGTATAGTATGAAGTTTATAAATGAACAAACTAGAAAACGGTGGCAGTCATATTGAGCTGTAGTGTGACATACATTTTGTTGTGTTAACATGAAAGTTTTAATTTTCCATTTTCTTTATCTTTATAATGAAAATTGCTAAGCCATTAGAATCTAATCACTTAAGTTACTCCTGATACCACCTGTTAAAACCAATGACCTCTCTAGCTTTGGTCTCATTTTCATAAAAGTTACAAGTGAACATCTTAGTGATTGTCACAACAAATCTAACCATTATTTCTTATTTTTTAAAGTAATTCCAAGCAGCAGTGTATTTAAAGCAAGATAATTGAATGTCAGCTACCATGCAAGCATTTCTTCATTTACCGTTAATTGGGTCATTTAGAGGCCTACATTTATTCTTGCTAAATATAATGAGTACTAAACAATGCCAATGTGTACACAATTCTTTTTCACATTAGGGGACGCAGATGAATGTGAGCTTCATTAATGAAATGACATTCAAATAAATTAATTGTTTATATGGTGCTTTATCAAATAAATAAAACAGAGCAATTATGTACAAAATGTAAGGAAATGAAAAGTTAGCAAGGTTCAGACAAGGAAAGGAAACTTGTTAATTTATTAACTGCCTTACAGAATTTTAATGGAATGAAACAGGAAAGGAGAATGTTTTAACATGGAAAAAAAGGAGAAAACAGTGAACACAAGTCTGATAAATCAACAGCATCAGTACGTTATTCAATAAATGTATAATTTAAATGTAACCATATTATCTTCCAAAATATTTTCTCAAAAGCAACTGAAAACTAGTCAGCTCATTTTCAAAGTAGCTTTTTTTCCTAGGGAGAACAAGCCATCGACATCCAACCCATTGCATCCATGGACTTAATAGTCATCTCTGAAGTCACTACACTCCAGGAAAAGAAAGAAATTCTAAATGCGCACTTTGACTGGTTTTACCTGAGAATTTAGCTGGTGTATAACTGCTATGTTATCAACTTAAACATCAAAGGACACTTGCTAACTTGAGATGAAAATAGAAAGTAGCTCATATCTGTATGGAATGAAGTTGATACAGAACCAGAAATTATGGTATGATGAATAAAGAGCTACCAAATGTTTTGGTTCAAAATCAGTTATCTTGCTATGTATTAGGCTGTGGTATCAGTTTTAGTAATTTTGTTATTATATGATGTATATAGCATTTATGTATCAATTAGCAGCTCAAGATCATAACAGATTATGTAAGCTAACAACACACTAGGAGGCCATCTATACCCTGGATTCATACCATGTTATCTGACCATTGAACTTTCATATAGTCACAATGTATACTGTAGCCTAGCTCATGTTCAGAGATGCTTAGTACTGTCAGCATACTGAGTTAAAAAACAGCACCCCACATTAACTTCTTCAATTTAATTTCACTTTCACAAAGAGAAAAAGCATTTCTAAGTCCATAGTTTGTAGTAGGGTAAAATCCTAAAATATAATCTAAGACTCGATAGATGGTAGACTTCTTCTTCTTCTTTTGGCTTTTCCCTGTTAGGGGTTGCCACAGCGGATCCCCTATCCGCTCATGATTGGCAGTAGAGATTTTACGGTGTCGAGTTGCCAGCCCGGTGCCCAGCCTTCCACAGAAGGCACACCCACACTCACACCTAGGGCCAATTTAGAGTGTCCAATCCACCTACAGCATGACTTGTTCACCAAAAATATTCAGAAGCTGGCCTGGGTGGTTTTTGAACCCTCTGTGAATGTCTCACTCCTTGCACTGATATGAGTATCTTTAATTCTTTCCACTGACAACTGGGTAACACAGTCTGTTGTGAAGTCTTTAGCTCATTTATACTATAGTGTATACTTTTCTTTATTGGTGTCCATCTTGCTTGCATTTTTATATTTAGAATTACCTCTCCACAATTACTTTGCTTTACAACTGGCTGCTATGTTTCTTTTTATTTAATACAAACTGGAACAATTCCAGTTTGTTCATTTATTATACCTGGGGTCTGTTTTGGACCTTCACATATTTATCATGTTGAAATTCCTGTAAATAATGCTTGTTACGGCAATACACATTTAATTTGCTTTGGTCAAGTCTCATTTTGAATGACTCATCATCCAGTCATGCAGAAGTAAAAATAATGAGACTTTATGGCAGTATCTCCTTGTTCTCCTAGATGAATGGATATCCCATTTTATTTAATAAAATGACAACATCCAGATGTGAAACAATTGGGGCATTTTAACAATTGATCTGCTAAATCATTAATACCAAATAATTTCCAGCCTATTTAATGCAGTCTCTGACATAATTCCAGATACAAAATAAATCTATACATTCTGTGCACATATATTTAACTGGGTCTGGTCCATTTCTGATGACAACTAACACACAGAGAAAACCTGTTTCAGTTTAAGAAGTCAAAAGTACTGATCCATTGACAAGCCAGCATCCTAACTTTGTGTGTTACATAACTAGATGACGCATTGGCAGGCCACCATCTTGCCTGGTGTGTTATGTAACAAATAGGCTGTAACTATGTAACATCAGTACTTCTGTGGAGGGGCAAGTCCATCTGTACTCTCACATGGTGGACTATGCCCCTCCAGTCAGTGCTGCTGATGTGTGTATATATGTTTAAAAAAACAATAGATAGGTATATATATATATATATATATATATATATATATATATGTGTGTGTGTGTGTGTGTGTGTGCATGTGTCATTTGGTAAAAAAGTTTTTGTGGGTATAAAACAGACAGAATACACAAATTAGTGAATGCTCATTTATACGAATCAAATATGGTTGAATTTAATTTATTATAATGTATGCAAGCAAGAGTGTGGAGGACAATTAATGTTTGAATGGAAAAGTGGCGGTTGTGAAGATGTACAGAATCGGGCTGTAACATTTCATGTGAATATACAATTGTTCAGAGGTTTGGGTTAGATTAAAGATTATTAAGTAAGGGGACTGAATCAGTATTGTGAATATTTTGTGTTGTGTGCTTTCTGTATTCTTTTTCCTTCTGTACTGGTACTGTTAATGAAAGGAGTTTTAATAATGTAATATATAGGGTCAGGGAACAAGGGTAGGATTAGGGTTATGATTAGGGTTAGCACACACAAGTAAGATGGTGCAGGGGGGGGTGAAGCCCTAAGGCCAGTATACTCATGTGCCAACCTTAACCATAACCCGATCTCTGACTCTTATCGTACATATTGCATTACTAAAAATCCTTTCCCTGACAGTATCACTAACAAGACGACATGCAATCTCAGTTTTGTTGATGGGGTTTACTGATATAGGGCTTTTGGTGGAAAAGAAGTATTCAGAGTTTTGTGATTCAATGTTATGAATCATTCATTTTTTTATGGTTCTTTTTTGTTTTGCCATTTATGAGTATCTCTTTTGAGTTTTCTACCTTTCATGATGTAACCATATTTATATATCTATATGTATATCTACATCTATATCTATCTATATATGTGTGTCTCTGTGTGTATGTGTGTGTGTGTGTGTGTATGTGTGTGTGTGTGTGTGTGTGTGTGTGTGTGTGTGTGTGTGTGTGTGTGTGTGTGTGTGTGTGTGTATGTATGTGTGTGCATGTATATTTATCTGTCTATATATAGTGCAGTTAGAGCAGGTGAAGGGAGCAACTGCCTCGACTACAAAGTGAATTGCAAAGTGTTATGGGGTGCAGTCGGACAATCATTTTTTAATACATACCAGCTTTTAAAAGCAGGTTACATATGCATAGGCAAGAGTTGGGTAATAAACTACATGGATGTTATACTGCCTTTTCCTGGATTGGAGTTTTTTATTATTGAATTTTTTACTTTTATACCTATATGGGTATCTGATTGTTTTGTTGGTGCTGGACATAGTGTAGTAGTGTAGAGTGCAGGTCCATGCACCTGGTGTTTTTGAGCGTGTGTGTGTGTGTGTGTGTGTGTGTGTGTGTATATATATATATATATATATATATATATATATATATATATATATATATATGGGTCCCCTTCAGTAGATAGAACTTTTACAAGTTTGAAGCTCATATGGCCGAGACTGTATGATCAAACTTGTAAAAGTTCAAATGGACTGAATGGAGATCCATGTACAGTGCGGAATGGAAAGATTTCATTTTTCCGCAATGTAGTGCGATCTTGGAGTTGTTATATTTTAAGTAGGGGAGGTGTGGAGGATGCAGGGGGGATGTATCCCCCCTGCTACAGATGTCTAGTTTTTTTTTGTGTTTTTTTTTTTAATACAGTGTTGGAACTTTTACAAGTTCAGTCATATGGTCTCGGCCATATGAGCTTCGAACTTTTAAAAGTTCGATCTACTGAAGTAGATATGCATATACATATATATATATATATATATATATATATATATATATATATATATATGTGTGTGTGTGTGTGTGTACATATATTTTACATGCAGAAGCATAGCTAGGGTGGAACGAACGGGGACGTGCCCCAGGTGCATTGTGTTAGGGGGCATGGTCAGTTGCTCCTTATCACTCTTTAATGCATACCAGCTTTTAAAAGCCAGTACTGAGTTTGTTGTTAAATCTGAGCATTGTAATTCTCCCTGTGTGGTCTAAACTCCAACTGTTTGCTTCAATTTTGCATAATTCAAACTGTAGCAACTGCTACAGAGGGAACTGGGGCACAACTTTGTGGAGTAACCGGCACAGGGAGCTAGTTGAACCAGCTGTGCCTCTGGATGTATGTAGATATATATATATATATATATATATATATATATATATATATATATATATATAAAATATACATCTATATCTACCAAGCTATATTCATATATATATATATATATATATATATATATATATATATATATATATATACATACAGATAGATAAATATCGATAGATATAGATCTGTATAACTATAGATATCCATATCTACATGCACACACTTCCTGATCACACTATCATGGAGAAGGGGAAACAGAGCAGTCTCACTTAAAGAACTGTTCTCTCTTATCTGTGCTAGTGTTCAGTCAGTCAGGACCTGATGAGTTTATACTCATGGGATACTCAATAAGAGAAATGCACTGCATAGCTCTTAGTGAGTTGTCTTTTGAATAAATGGACTACACGTATTTAACTTCATCAAGCATTATTGACCAGGATATAAAGTTTCCTTCTATGGCTTTCATTTTAACAATGCCAGGGTGTCTGAACTGCAGCTCTTCAAGTACTGGTTTACTGAAATTCCACTGAATAATAACTGATTCCCAAGGAACATAACCTTCCTACACTTAAAGTTCAGATATTTTCTTGTGATGTACTTTTAAGCTTTCATCAATTCTATGAGGCCAGCCTTCCATAAGAAAGTTTAAATTCATGACAGTTCTGGGTCAGTTGTTTTAATGCCCATATTAATTTGAGCTTTCAATGAAATTTCATGGGAATAAGTTTCTTTAAGACCATTTATATTTCAGTTACTTTACCATTATTTTCCCATAATGGCATTCTTCAGAGATTGTTTGCATTTCTATGTCCATCAGGTATTGTCTACTTGGTCTGATAATCATACATTGATAAAACTGCTGTCCAGGATTGGATGCATTCTGCAGTCATGGTGTGCAAAACACTCAACAAATAAAGTTGATGTTTTTTGATCTGTACATGTACAAAGTCTAATATTACCTCTGAGATTAATATGTCATTACTCTTGAAATCAGAGTTAGACTATCATTTTACTTTGTGAATATATTCTCTCTGTTTGAAAAAAAGGTCTAGAAATAAATGAAATTAGATTTTCGTCAATCTGACAGCATAATATGTTAAGCCACAGCTCTGATGACATATGGAAAAGCATCAATGCTAAATGAAGTAGTCATTCTGGTTATAATGTACCAATGCTTTACTGTGTTAGCAAATGTTTATAACTTATAAATGTGTTATACATTCCTGGTGTACCATGACATCTGATCCTTTAGCAGCCTGTAAATTGTGCCCGGACTGTAGCTTGATTATATAGACATTTTCTATAGTAGTTGAATAAGCCATTTATTAAAACAAATGTACCAACAATTAAAGATTACAGTCTGGGATTTTAGAGGTTTGTAATATTTAAAAATGAAGGTACATATAATAGTTAAAAGATAAAATGTAAAAGATAAGTTAAAGTTACTAAGAGAAAACTGAGAAGAAATTAGAAAGGATATTAAAAAGAATGTGTCATAACCCACCTCTTCACACAATATATAGAAGGATACTCTTAAAACTGACTCAGTTGCAGTTCCCACAGCTGTGGATCATAGATCCATAAGAACTTGAGGCCAGAAGACTCAACCCTAAACTTGTGGTTTGCTAGCAGCACCAATGTGGTAGAATAAAGTACTCATAGGGGTTGGTATTCTACAAAAATTCTCTTATATAGATGGAATCAAGTTCAGACAGTGCTTTTTAAGAATAGTGCAGTAACTCTAAAGATAATATAATAACTAACACAGAACCAGTCCAGGGAAGAGAAAATAAAATGTCATATGGTTTGTAATTAGAGGCCCATATAAGTAGCTTTAAAGCTATGTTCTGCAGTTGCTGCAATCTGTGTACTAAGAGTTAAAAAGCCCCATGTAAAAGCCATTACTGAGGTCCAGATAAGTCTAATTTCTTTATTTATGCATTCAATGACCAGGGTAGAGCATTGGTCCAAGTGGAACTTTTTCAGACTTAGCTTGAGGTTTACAACCAAATGAAAAAGGATACAAGATAATATAAGAAGTTGGTTACATAGTCATTTTCATTATGAAGGTA
The DNA here is from genome assembly GCF_019279795.1 of Protopterus annectens. Lineage (NCBI taxonomy): Eukaryota > Metazoa > Chordata > Ceratodontiformes > Protopteridae > Protopterus > Protopterus annectens. The sequence goes on from NC_056730.1 coordinate 1,025,639,023, forward strand.
AAAAAGCAGTTGTATGATTAATCAGTGTGAGGTTAGATTCTTACAGATGTAGTACATAAACTAGTAAAGGCCTTTATACTGCATAATGAACAATATGCTACACTCTGAACTCTAGTAAAGGAATACTATCTTTGCGCTACATAATAAATTGAATTTTCTACAAAACGATGCAAACTAGTAAAGGGCAAGACACACTATTTTATACTGTGATATGAATATAATGGTGAAAAGAGAAAGTGCAGTTGTGATGAGGTTGAATGGGGAGGAAGCTAAAAATTGTGTGAGGAGTGTTTTAGGGGAATGAATTGTTACATCTAAGAAGTGGATGAGGAAAGTATGGAGAAATGCTTTTGTGAGGGAGGGATTCAGGATTTCTTCCTCAGATTTCTGATTCAGACTCAGAAGAGACCTCAGTTTCTTATTCTCCATGTGAGGGTTTCTGTTTTTGCTGAAACTATTGCAAGAATCTGCCAGTGTTTACAGTGGGAGAACACTGAGGATTCTCAGTCCCTCAGAAAATACAGTGACTTGTTGCAGAATGATTTTCCAGAAACTACACCTATTCCTCCTGTCCTGCCTGCTTTAGAGGATATGTGTTACTGCCTGCAATGTTTCCAGATAGTCAGCCAGCTGACTCTAAAAAACAGATAAGATTTATAAAGTTCTTCAGTCATTTAAATTTTTCTAAACTATTCTCAAACCTGACGCAGCAGCTCTAGCCTTAGTTGATCCAATTGCTGCAAAGCTCTTATTTAATTCCAATCATACTCTTTCTGATAAGGATGGGGAAATTATTGATTGGTATGGAAAAAGAGTGCATAAAGAAGGAAGCATTGTACTCTACTAGTGGTCTGATGAGGGATCAGTACAGGGGAGTTATAAAATCCTTAGCTCTGGATGCGATGCCCTTACTTATGAGATGTGCAGCATAAAAGGCCTTCCTTACTACTGTGGACACAAGGTGATTGAAGTTAAGGTTGCTCTCAACTTATGTTCCCAAATCTCTCTCTAAGGGGGAACTGTTAATATTATAATTTGCATGGACTTCCCTTTTGACAAAAGGGATGATAATGCATTTTGTTTCCATTTAGTTTAAGGCTGTGGCTTTGGCACCATTCATTTGTCTGCATAAGCCCTTTGTGTAGTATGTCAACATCATTAGGGGACTCAATGATTGCAGCCAGTTTACAGTCATTGGTGATCTTGGTAACCCACAGACCATCTATTTTTGCCTGAATTTCTGAGAAATAGATTCCAAACAGTAGGGGGCCTAGCACAGATCCTTATGGTACACCAGTGGCAACTGGTCTGCAGGTAGAGGTGGAATCTCCAACTTTAACTGTATGTGTTCTGTCGGTGAGTCAGTTGGCTACCCATCTGGTGACATATGGGTTAATTCCCAGCTGGGTGAGTTTCTCAATGATGCCTGAGTGGGTAATTGTGTCAAAAGCCTTGGCTAAATCAAGATAAACTGCATGTACTGTTTTGCCTTCATCCAGGGCTTTGCTGACATTCTCTAAGAAGTCCACCAGGTTTAATGAGCATGATCTATCGTTAATGAAGCCAAATTGGGTCGGGCCAAAAGTTTGAAGGTCACCTATGCCTTTTTTGATAAGGTCCGTCATGATTCCCTCTATGGCCTTGCAGATAAGGCTGGTTAGGCTGATGGATCTATAGTTCCCAAGGTCAGGTGATGGACCCACTTTGTGGAAGGAAATTATTGTTGTTGTTTTACAATCTGCTGGGACAAAGCCAGTACTTAGAATGTGGTTGAAGAGAGTGCCAAGTGGTTCTACCAGGTCCTGTTTTAGACCATTTAGTAGGCATCCTGTGATGTCATCCAGTGCCATACAGGCTGTGTTTTTGGCCATGGAGTGTTTGGTTATGACCTGCTCTTTGGAGATGCTAGGTAGAGGACTGGTGACAGATATGCTTTATGTCTGCTGGGGACAGGGGGATAAAGTTTGCAACAAATATGTCTGCTAGCAAGTTGGCAGTGTCCTCCGGGTCAGTATGAGTGGTACTATCCACTACTAGTTCAGCAAAAAACTGGGCCTTCCCTTTCAGATTTCTGACGTAGCTAAAGAATGCCTTGTGATTATCCTTAGCTAGGGATGCTTGAAATGTCATGCTCATATGGTAAAGTTTGTTCTGCTGTTTTCTCTACTGAGTAAATTCTGCTTTAAATAACTTAGTTTCTTTTATTATGCAGAAAAAGTCTAAGGTCACTAATCATTATTTGTCTGTGTATGACTCTGTTGTTGTTTGTTGTTCCCGGGCTATGACCACTGGTACTATTTTAAGGAGGTTTACATGGCTGTATTCTCAGAATCATCTAAATGATGTTAACAATGAGATTTTAAATTCTTCCTTGGATAGAAATTTAGTGGTTGGCCCCAGTACTAAAGAGGTGATCAAAAAGTGTGATGAAAGGGGCAAGCTGATCCAGGGAATCTTTAAGATGTTTCATCCATCATTTTCCAAATTATCCAAGGGATTTTATTTCTCCTTATCCAGTTTTGGCAAAGAACAGAACAAACATTCTCAACTCAGGTAAACAGATGTTTAAGAAGAAATGACAAGGGGGTACCAAAAAGAAGTCTCAAACCTCGCAAAACCAATGACAGTCCAACAAGTCTGAATGACTTTTCAAAAGACCTTGTGACCCACTCCCACCTTGGCCCTTTTTTCTTCCAGAAAGTATGAATCTCCATTTTTCTGTTTGATAACAAATGGGGTCTAAAAATCATTCATCAAGGTTACAGATGGCAGTGAGAGGAAATTCCTCATTTCCAGGGGGGGGTCATTTCTTATCATGCAGATGTTTCCATCCATGTGCTGTCCCAAGAAGGGATAGAAACAGTTATTTCTTCCCAGGTGAGAAATTATTTTTATTTAAGGATGTTCATAGTGCAAAAAAAAAAAAAGAAAATGCCTGGAGACCAGTTCTGGATCCTTCTTTCCTAAACCTGTTTGTGACAGTGCCCAAATTCAAAATGATATCACTTTACAACCTATTACCACTTCTTCCTCTTTTAAGTTTCCTGGTAACACTAGACTTAAAAGATGCTGATCATCACTACCTCTTCATCCAGACTTCAGATCTTTCTTAAGGTTTTGTGTCTGGATCACATTATCAATTCTCTGCCTTACCCTTTGGACTATCCACTGCACCAAGAGTGTTGACGAAGAGTCTAGCTACAGTTATAGCTATTGCATACTACAGGGTATCCACACTTTTTTTTCAAATGTAGATGACTTGCTTATCTTTGAAGAGTCTTTGTCAAAGTGTCAGGAATGTCTCTCTAGGATGATACATCTGTTACACAAGGTGGAATTTCAAGATAACATCCAAATGTCTTTCTTGACTTCCTCACACAGGATTATGTTCCTGGGATGCCAACTAGACATCTCAGTCCAAAGAGCTGTTCTTCCAAAGGAAAAAAATAGATATTTATTTAGATCTATTTTTAAGGTTTCCCACTCAGACTTTACCAACTGTGAGGGAAGACCTCAGGTATTTGAGTCTCATGGCATCTATGATTCTCATAATACCCCTAGGAAGACTCCAAATGAGAAAGATCCAGTGGTATCTGAAATCTTTTAGATCCCAGCATCAACTCCCTTTATCTTTAGAAATCTCAGTGCTGGGTTTGTCAGAAATCTTTTCGTTAAGACACAAATATACGTAAATCCAGGTCTCCCCTTCAGTCTTCCTGCTCCAAAGCCATCAGTCACCAGAGATGCTTCGGACTTGGTTGGGGAGCAGTTTCAGAAGGAATAAAAGTGCAGGGAGTGTGGGAAAGCAAGGGCAGATACAAGCACATAGATATCATAATAAATATCAAAAGATGCTTGCCGTGATCAAGGCACTTAAATCTCAGAACCGTCTTTGGTCACCTGGGGCCTCTTCAAGTGGTTACAGACAATACTACAGTCATGTGATACATCAAAAACCAAAGGGAGAACCAGGCTGTACCCATTTTTGCAGACTAGCCATGTTAGCTTGGGATATAGCTTCATAACACAGGCTCACTCTACATGCATCCTACATTCTGTCAGTGCAGATTGTGTAGTAGACAAGCTCAGCAGAACTAGGCAGAGTCTCACAAATGGAAACTAGATCAGGGGATCTTTCAAAATTTGATCCATCTGAGGGGAGTTCTTCCAGTACATCTCTTTGCTTCTCTCTGAACAATCAACTGGAAAAATCATGTCACAGAACTCCATGCAAGAATGTCTGGAAGACAGATGTCTTTTCTTTTCTTTGGGCATGATTGTTCCTGTATGCCTTTCAACTCTTTCTTGGAATATCCAAAGTACTTCTGAATATTCAGAAGGAATCTCCCACGATCATTGTGGTAACTCCCTTCTGGCACAGTAACCATGGCCCTCCCTTCTTTTGTAAAAGGCCAAGGCCAATTGCCGCAAGCTTACTCACAGACTGAATCTACTCATACAAGAGCATGGATGTTTAATACATTCCAATATCAGTCATCTTCAATGGACTGGCTGGATGATGGGCTCTTAATTCCTTTTAGGCACCTGTTTTTGGAGGATGTGCAGCAGTTACTAATACAGGTAAGAAAGCCTGCTACAAGAAAATCATATATTAAAATATGGAAAAGGTTGTCATTTGATGTCAACAACATAACCAGCACCAATTCAAGGCTAGTTGTTTTCTGGTTTTACATTATTTGTGTGAGTTACTATCTTATGGACTTTCTTATTCCTATATCAAAGATCATTATCAGCCATTTCAGTGTGTCTGCCCATTGTTAAATTGCAGCTTAAAATATATATAAATAACATTAATTACCTTTATTCCTGAGACAAGAATAACTTTTCAGGATGTGCAAAACATTTTCTTTTTATTTAAATCCACATACGTCAGCGCTGGAAGACTATCTTCATAGCAGTTAGTAAATTAGTCTCTCCAAGCAGCAAAAATACACACTCTTTATTTAATTTTCTTATGAGTATCACACATGCAGAATACTGATGTTAACAAATAGGATGTCTGCAAACCCTCGTGCTTCTAACTTGGTGCTGCACATGAACACTTAACAGTCATGTTTTTTAGTACCAATAATGTTTTAGAAAAACACAGGCCACCTGGCTTGTTAATCAGTCTTGACCTTGTTTATTTCAGTACCAGTAACATTCTAACTCCCCAACATTCCTTGTAACTACCCATCCCAGTCCAGGAAGGTCAGAGCTTACATACAGTGTGTTCTTTCTTGCTTTCAGAAAACAGTCTTTATTACATCCCTTAACCCCTTCAGCACTTTCTTTACCTTCAGTCATCTGTTAATACACTTGCAGCTTGATATTAGAATGCAGTTGTGAAACACTCAGAACTACAATAACTATTTGTGGTTTGCATAACTATGTATCTATACTACATATTTTTAACATGACCAAATATTAAATAATTCATCAAACATATTTGTGAAGAAATTGTAAGTTAATGTGCATTTTGTTTAGAATAATCATGAGAGATGCATTTGTCTGTAATGGACTCCCTCCTTTGACACTACTAGTGTCCTAAAATACATGATTATATTTTGATTTTCCTTAATTTGATAAATACATTTCATCTGTAGTGATTGAGTTTTCATTCATCAGGTACAAGTGGCATTTCAAGTGCAGGTGCGATCAAGGACTTTGTGATTACAGCCTTTAGAACAGCAAATATTAAAACAATTAAAAGAATAATACCAATTTTTATACCTTGTAATATACTAGTTCCCAGGATACCAAATATACTGCCCAACCATCCAAAAAATGTCCATTGTTTAGAAATACTGTCCATATCTTTGGTCCTCTGCTTAATGAAATTTGCCAACTTTTCTTGTTCATTATGATGGTCAGTAATATAAGAATGACAATGACTTTTATGAGGGCACATGACCCCCCCCACCCTTTTCTAGCAGGCATTATATCAAGTGCTAATCGATTCTGTAACAATGCAGTTCATATTGCTGTCATTTTTCAATTTGTCATTATGATGTGATGTGAAGTATGGTTAGCTACCTCCTGAAGAATTTGAGCAAGCATGGTGATTTCAAGCATTGTCCTTTGCACTCCATACCCAAGAGTTAACTGAAAATACTTGCTCCACCTAGTGGATTGCCCACTTATTTCTCAGTCTGCCTGCTGGAGGATTCTCTAAATGTTGAAAAGCAGGAGTAATATAGCCCACAAAACAATACCCTGATGAATTTGTGGGTAACCAGGGGTAGGCATGATTACCACAAATTTAATGATCCTCTGTCATGCCCATGCCATGTCCCCAGTCATAGCACCTTAACCATAAAAAGTTCAACACACTTTCATGTCTAGTGTCATTGTATTTTCTGATTTCCACTGACACGGTCCCATTTCTGGCATAACATGTGTGTCCATGATTTGTGGTGGCAAGCTGAAGAGAAACAACCTTTAAAAATTAGTCAGATTATACCAGGTTAGATTAGTGTCACCAAGTTCTTTCTCAAATGTTACCTGTGATGTAGGAAATGGAATAATGGGAATCCCTGTCTTAGAATGTTGAGGTATATTCAAACATACACAGCAGTTTGTCACAGTGTACTGTCAGAGAGCCAACAGGAAACTTATTTTCTCTTGACTGGGTTATTAAAGGAAACAGCAACAAAAACAGAGCAAAAGTATTTGTTGTCATGGGATTCATCATGAGGTTCTGTTTTAGTTGAATTTTCTCCTTATACATTTCACTGGGCAGAGGATTCATCCTTCACACTTCGATCTTCTTTTGTCAACAATGATCTGGAGCACACAACAGGTCTTCTTACAGTGGAATGAGTGAATTCAGGTTGGTTGTATTGTATAGTGGACCGCAGTCATGGTTGTGAGGATTACAAGGTAAAGGGCTTTTTACCTCAGGCTCTAACAGTTCTTTCTTTGGAAGGTTTTCACATAAACCCAGTCACCCAGCTGCAACTGGAAGCAGGGATGGTCAGTTGGTGGATGAAGAGATACTGTTGTAAGAAATAAATATTTTCTTTCTGTTATCCATTAGAGTTGATATTTTCTTTTGATACAGGGGGAGCAAATGGAAGGGCTGTGGGTCTTCCCATTAATATCTGATAGGGTCCCAATTTACTCATGGAATTGAATGTGTCTCTTACCATTTAAGGTTTGTTTAGTACAAATATTTGAAAAAAGAAGAAAAAAAATTTTTTTAAAGGGTCCTATTTAACCCTCTCCACTAGTCCAGATGATTGTGGATGGTTGGGATAGTGAACACTAAGATTAAAAAAACTGATAGTACAAGGTACACCAAATTACAGAATCTGCTTTGTGACATGGGTGAGATTTTACAAAACATACAGATTACTAATAGAACATTATTGTAAATTATGTACTTTAGTCATCTGGACAAAGTCTATCTGTATATTAACAAAAGGTCCCCAAGGTGGTGGTAGCTGACATCGTATTCTAAACAATTGCACAGCTATTAACATACTGAAGATTCAAAGAGGAGACATGAGTGATATACCAACTGCAGGTAAATTGATTATATAAAGCTGCCTTACCTAATGGGCTAGTAAAAGATATGCCCTTACCAGGTAAGGTAGCAAGGAGGCAGGCATCACCAGTCAGCCGTCTGGATGTTGCCATACTCCATTATAGGATTTAATATATCCATCTTTGAGCCACTTCTGAACTTCTCCTTGTGATGCCTCAGCTTGAAATCTGACTCTTTTATCAAAATCAAACATCATTATTATTAGAGTTTTACAATAGGATTACATAAGAAATATTACAATTTTATAATCTGCTTGGTGGCATAATCTGCCAAATTATCTATGCCCTTTTGATTGGCACTCAATAAAAAAATTTAACAGCGAAAAACCACTATTTTTTGTTAAAACAAAATATTATTTTTGTGACCAAATCTTTGTCTTAATCAGGCACCATCCACAAATTTAATCTGGCATTGTGTATAGGAGCATCCTTTAAGTCCTTTCCAGAAGAAAGCAGATAATTAGTCGCACACACAATCATGTTTTTTACCATTCTCAGCAATAGATAACATAGATACAGGATTTAAAACAGAACAGTATCAGAGAAACAGATGGATCAGGAATAGAAACAATGCACATTCGTATTTAGTTAGATGTGCAGTCAAGAAGGGATGAGTTTCATTTTAAGTAATAAAGATGATTCAGAGTGAGGGATAGCTACTGTAAGATCCTACTCTGGGATATTAAATTACCAAGATAACGTACCTGAGGTAACCATCGCTGTAATTTTTTTGTTGACATTTTGTGAATTTTTCCTATAAGGATAGTCAAAAGATGCAGGGTATCCTGTTAACACTGCTGAAAACAATCAGATGCTATTAGTAAATTATTTACATATTGCACTAACACAGACCCACCTGGAAATGTCACATCCTTTAAATATTTTTTTTAGAAATTGAGAAAATAATAGAAGAGATTCAGTGCATCCTTGTGGCAACTGTGACCTTGTATACTACTGTTCATTATAATCAGTGGTGGCTCATGATATGGGACTCCAGCCCCCCCCCCCAGCTGTGAACCACAATGATACAATCCAGTTATAACTTCTCCATCACATAGAAAGTGAATCCGGACTGCATCGAAGGTCGAAGTGAATGGCCGAGCAGCAGGTTATCATTGAAGCAAGCAAACAGTGTATGTGTGGCCAAGCAGCAGGTTATCATTGAACCAAGTGAACAGGGTATATGTGTGCATGTAAAATGCCCAAGAGAGAACAGTGTTTAGAGAATACTTCAGGCTTGAACTCTGTGTGCAGGTAATAAGAACCCGAATTCCCCATCCACCACCATTTGTGAAACTTTGAAAGATTTTTGCCTCATATTTCATTCTGTTCTGTTCCTCATAAAATCTGTGGTTTCTGAATTTTTAATTCCTTAATTAGTTGATGGTGCAGTGGTAGCATTGTTGCCTTACAGCTAGAGGTTTTCTGCTTTGATTCTTGTCTGGGGTGCCTCCTGTGTGGAGTCTGAATGACCTCCCTGTGTTTGTGTGTGGGTTTTCTCTTGTGTCCTCCCATGTTAGAAAGACATGTGTCTGCAGTATTTCTCCCTGACCCTCTGCTGAAAATTAGCTTTTTTTCAAAGTCAGACTTTCCTGGTTAACAAATGTTAAATAAAATTGCCAGGCATTTGAATTTCAGACTTCATATTCTTCAGAAAGTACATAATAACACAACACCTTTCATTCTAACAATTTTCTAAGTTTCTAAGATGAATATTTGAAATTTGTCCCTATGTTTGGGACTGTATTCCCCCATTATTGGCTTTGGCCAGGTTTTTTGTGCTAGGTTAAGAGCTATGCAATGGTGAGAACTGAATTCACTGAATATGTTTAAGGTCTGTATTCCCTCATTACTGACTTTGTCCAGGTGTTTTGTGCTAAGAGGCTGACAGCTATGGTGAGAACTGAATTCACTAAATGGTAGCCATTTAAGTTCCAGTCTTCCTCTCCTTCATAAAACAGCTGATTTGGCATAGTGGTATGTTGCTCTGACTGTTTTGCACAGGGTCCTGGGTTCAAGACTGGCAGTAAAATGTATGGTGGTAACACAGCGTTTTATATTAGCAAATTTCCAAGATTATGCAAGCAGTGTTTAAAATGTATCTCTGGATTTTGGGCTTTTGCCCCCCCCCCCCAATAAATTTTGGCTTTTTCCAGATTTCTTGTGCTGCAAAGTTGAAAGATACAGTTGAATGTCGAGTAGATTTTACAAGGAGCTGAGAGCTGCAGGGAAGAGAAGTTTAGTGCTGCTTATGCTAAGTCTGTTTGCATTATTAATAGCACAACAGGTAATGTACTAACTTTTGATGCAGAAGGCTGTGGGCTCTACTCCCACAGCAGGTGGATGCAGCTGTACTAAGAATGTCCTCTTTGGCAAAGATGCAGGCATTTTATTTGTAGATGAAACAATGAAATATAAAGTTGTTTGCTAGCAGCAACCTCTTCATTATTTACAGATCCCTTTAATATGGAATTATTTAGATGACTTTTACTTCTGCAGAGATTGTGCATATTTACTGATACTGGTGGACTGTAGAAGTTTGAGAAGACTTTTATGATATAAATGTTCTCAATTGGGCAGTTTTATCATTATTGGCACATGCATTTTCTTTAATTGTTTACTGGAAAAATGTTCAAAACAATAAATTTAAAATACGCTCTAACAACTGTACTGTGTTATACAAGGAATATAATTTAATACAATCAGGAAGGTGTATCACACAACACATGTATGTCTTATGTGCAAGGGGCCTATCATTTGAAAACAGCCCAAAGTTAATCTTTATACTAGCCAAATGTATTTTCTTGCAATGTGGGTTGCAATGCTGTTTCAATGAATGTGAATTTCAAGAGCAGAGAAGTTTTAATGCTAAGTCTATTTTCATTGTGAGACTGCATTGCATTGTTTAGCAGATGTCTTAGTGTTTGTGCTGTAAAATGCAAAATAAAACTTTCAAATGTAATCCAAATCATCATAGAAGTAAAGCAGTATGCACATTACAGTGTTTATGGTAAATGGGGCGAAATACACTAAGTAATGGGACATTGGAATGGCTGCAGGGGGGAAGCTCCATTCAACCATGATTTTGTGAAGGGGAAGGGCGGCAAACTCAAAGACAGGCCCGGCTGAACTATACCTCTTAACTGTCCAGATTTTCACAGAATTAATAGATTTTTGATTTTTAATTTTTGGATTGTTATCCATAAAATTTGTGGTTTTCTGGCAAATCATTTAGGAATTAAGTCACTAAATAATGACAGCCATTGAGTTTCAGACATTATAACGTCAGAAAATTGCATGCTAAAGCAAGACCTGTTATTCTATCAACTAAGTTTATACAAGAGCAATTTTTAGTACTGTTTGTATGTTCCCCCAATATATTTGGCCTTGTCCAGATTTCCTGTGTTAACAGGTTGAGAGGTATGTGCAAATAAATTGCTTTATTGAATTAGGCATATCCAAACCTCTCAACCGTCCCAGATTTTGGCTCAAAATGTTGCTCTCCCTCTAATAATCCCTCCACAAAATGGCAATTTTGGAAGAAAATGTGGAGGGTTTATAAGAATTAATAAATAACTGTAATAATCAGAGTTATAGATTACTTTTATTTCTGAAATGCATGCAGATTTGTTTATTTTGTCAGCTGTTCAAGTTAACAGTACTAATATTTAAAAAGTGTCCTTTCTTTGACAGGTTCCCAGCTGTATTGTGTGGCTATTTTATATTTGCATCACGTTGTTGTTCCATTTTTCATAAAATTGTGGTCTTCCAGCAAATTAGTGTCAAACCATTAAAGAATGAAGTTAGAAAATAATGACATACATTTGAGTTTCAGATTTCATACCCTTCAGAAAATTCATACTAATGCAAGACTTACTATTCTATTAGAATGTTTATAAGAGCAATATTTAAATATTGTCCTTATTTTTGGGCCTTTGTCCCACTTCTATGTATGGCTTTGTCTAGATTTCTTGCTTTGAGGTTGAGAGGTATGACAAATGTGTCAGGGCCATCACAGACAGCCAGAGATATTTCAAATTGTGACATACTTGTTGCACCCCTCTCCCCCATGTAGTGACTCTGGATGTGTCCAAGCAAGGCAAGGAGCAGTTATTCAGTGTAAGTGTGCAGAGTATCCCCCCATCCAAGGTAGATACAAGTACTACAGTGACTTTTCATCTGTCCTTCCTTAATTTTGCAGAATGTTCTGGTTTTCTGTCATATTTTTATACTGTTTATTTATGTTTCTTATTATTCAGAAAGTGCCAGTTGCTCTGTGTTTAAATAGCAATGTTTTCATGACCATCAGGTAAGCTTCTCTGAGATTGTAAGATGCAAGTAAGTTTTAATAAGCATACTGTTAAAGAATTACCAACATTGAAAGCCCTTTTGTTGTTGCTATGCAGAGAATACTTACATAACTAGATAACGTATACGCCTAGGGTATTAAAATGCATATAACAGTATTTGTAATAAAGGACATGATTACAGTATTTTCAGAAGCGCATTACATTTGTTGGAGATTTGCAGTCATCTTTGCAGGCTTTATCTGTAAACTAAACAGAAAGCCAGTCTATCACGTGAGGTCCATAACCTGTGCAGTAATCCTTTAAGCAATTTATCTTGAGCTTGTTTCTTGTTTGCTGTTCATTTTTTACTTTGATCATGTCTTCCCCATGAAACAAGTAGATAGTTGTTGTCAGGCAGCAGGTCTTTTTTGGATAAGAAACATTTTTACAAGTGGGGGTATCACAGAGAATGTTACTTTCAGCATATTACTTGGTACTTTTATAAAGCTGAATATAAATTATAATTAGAACTGCAGTGCAAGGAGAAGTTGTTTGAGTTGAGTACTGCTTGTTTTTCTTATACTTGACTTTGACTGGCATTCTAGTAATGTATTTAAAAAGTAATTTATTATTTAATGCCTCACAACCTTTTTGTTTTCATCTAGATATTAAGTAAGCTGTCATGCAGCCAATGCATTGAAATATCTTTTTGCTTCTACACTTCATTTTGTCTTGATTGGACTCTCATAATGATGGTTTGGCACCCAGGTCAGCATATTTATTTAAAGTTCCAGTTTGTGTGGTTTTGAGCATAGCTTCTTCTCTTTCTAGTTGGCTGCACCCCTTACCACCGGCCTCACCCATTCAGCTGTCTCCTGTAGCCCCCCTTTGATTGGAAGTCACCAGCCACAACTGATTATAAGTCAAAGTAAACAGAAACTGACTTTCAGAATGGATAGGTAGAGAAAAGAATGCTGAACCGTGATCTGTTAAAGAAAAATATTTTTCTGTAGATGGTATCTTCTTTTTCTTTCAGCTGTTCCCATTAGGGGTCACTACAGCAGATCATCTGTTTCCATTTCTTTCTGTCCTTTGCATCTTGCTCTGTCACACCAACCACCTGCATGTCCTCTCTCACCACATCCATAAACCTAATCTTAGACCTTTTTCTTCTCCTCTTACCTGGCAGCTTCATCCTTAGCATCCTTTTCCCAATATACCCAGTATACCCTCCTCAGCACATGTCCAAATCAACACAATCTCACCTCTCTGGCTTTGTGTCCAAACCATCCAACCTGAGCTGACCATCTAATATACTTATTCCTAATCCTGTATACCCTCGTCACACCCAGTGCAAATCTTAACATCTTTAATTCTGCCACATCCAGCTCTGACTCCTGCCTTTTTGTCAATGCCACTGTCTCCAACCCATATAACATAGCTGGTCTCACTACCCTCTTGTAGACCTTCCCTTTCACTCTTACTGCTACTTGTCTGTCACAAATCACTCCTGACACTCTTCTTCACCCACTCCACCCTGCCTGTACTCTCTTCTTCACCTCTCTTTCACAGTTGCCATTACTCTGAACTGATGATCCCAAGTATTTAAACTCATCCACCTTCATGCACTCTACTCCCTGCATCCTCACTATTACTCTATCCTCCCTCTCATTCACACACATATATTCTGTCTTAGTCCTGCTGACCTTCATTCCTCTCCTCTTTAGAGCATTTCTCCACCTCTCCAGGGTCTCCTCAATCTATTCCCTACTCTCACTACATATCACAATGTCATCTGCAGACATCATAGTCCACGGGACACCTGTCTGATCTTGTCTGTCAACCTGCCCATCACCACTACAAATAAGAAAGGGCTTAGAGCTGATCCTTGATGTAATCCCACCTCCACCTTAAACGTATCTGTCACTCCCACTGCAGATCTCACTGCTGTCACACTACCCATGTACATATCCTGTACCACTCTTACATACTTCTCTGCCACTTCCGACTTCCTCATACAATACCACAGCTTCTCTCTAGGCACCCTGTGATATGCTTTCCTTAAGTCCACAAAGACACAATGCAACTCCTTCTGACATTCTCTGTACTTCTCCATCAACAATCTCCGAGCAAACATTGCATCTGTAGTAGATGGTATACAGCTAAGTATTGTTGTTGTTTTTGGAACCACAGAAAAAGTTGGTAATATTGCATTGTTTACAGCATTCAGATCTGGCACAAACCTATAAGTATTTTATTATATTTTTTATTTTTATTTTTATTTTTACAGGGAGAATAGGAGTATTGTAAAGACTTTTAGATGGCACTATTTATTTCTTCTTGTATCAAAGACTGAATTACAGGTTTGATATTCCTGTTGTGCTTCTGATTTCAGTGGATACTATGGAATTTTAGGGAGATGTTTTGATGGATTCAATTATGTTTTTCCAGGTTTTGCAGAGTTTACTATATCTACTGCATTAGCATGTTTAACCTATTAGTTAGCAGGTACCTGCTGCAGCAGTTTTCAGTTGTCTTTATGCCTTCAAAAGGCTTTTCTTAGCTTTTGCTAAGAATTGTAATACATCCCCCTCTGATTCTGTTGGAACATTTAGATACACCCCTTCTGGTGTACAGTAAATGGTACCACCCAATTCACATAGAAGATTTACTGGTGCGGTTGTACTCAAAGAAAAGAATGCCTTTCTTGTCAATCGGACCTAAAGAAATGGATATAGGTTTTAAAACAGGATACGTAACAGTAGCATTTGTTACACCAATTGCCTTTACTTTGTTTCTGTGCTGTTATTTAACTGTCTGAAGTAAATGTTAATACAGACCTAATGTTACCAGTTCCACCAAGAAGAGAATTGGCTTTGCATTTATTTCTACTTTAACACAGGGTCCTTTTAGATCCAATGGCAGCAAAGGGTCAAAATGTATTTTTCTTAACCTGCCATAGTCAGTATGGTGATTTGCAGCACTTAGTATGGACTTTCAGTCTTTTTCCTGCCAGTCTATAAGCACTTGCTTCATTTGATTTTGTACAGAGTTTGCAAACCCTTCACAAAGGCAGCTGCAATAGCTGGTTTAGCTTGCTTATTTGGGTCTGGTAAATCTGAATATTTATCAAACACTGCTTGAAGATGACTCAAATAATCTACAGGGGCTTTCTCTTTATTTTGCCTACATGCCTGATACACTTTTGTAATTTAACAATGCTATCCTTTTATCTATTAGTGCATTTCCTGTGGGAGTGAAATTTATTTTAGCCTTTTCACATAGCTGTGTTCTTATTTCATTTGAATAACTTCCCAAAGCAGCTGATTTAAATGTCAAAGTAGGGTTGTAATAGTTGTTTTTTTCCTCCTTAAACCTTCATAGATTTTTTTTCAGTTAGAAAACATTTAGATATACTATGCAAATCAGCATTAGCCCACCCCCAATGTTTTTTTTTAAAGCTGCCAAAAAAAGAACTTCTGCAGAGGCAATAGCCTCTTGTCCTACCTTATCATGTGAGCACTTGTGATGTGCCACAGGAGTGTCAAATACTAGTGCTCCTGCTGGAAAGGTAGAAGCTTGTTGAGAATGAAAGGAAGAAGAAAGAAAATGTGTTGACTGCAGATGCCTCTTCTAAAGTTGAGAATTGAACAGGAGAACTAAGTTCAGATGTAACAGTACCACACTGAACATGTGTTCAAAAATGCAGAGGTCTGAGAAACAGCAGAATCTTGTACAGGGGACACCTGTACCAGTATGTATGGGGGTGGGGTGCAGTAGCTGCTGGAGGATTATCATCCTCTTTAAATGTCTCTGCTTTTTGGCCAGAGAGGTTTTGATCAGCCTTTTCCCACAGCACCCCCTTGCTTTCATTGCATCACAGGCTCAAAAGTTACAGCTCCAGCACTGCATTTGGGATAATTATGTCCAGAACTGACCACTCTTTCGGATCATCTGAGGGTACTTTCACACAGTCACACCTGGACTTGATTTAACAACAGACAGACTTACATTTCAACATGCTGTAGACCAGGGGTGACCCGTGCTATTGGACTGCCGGACTGCAGCCCCCCCCCCAGCTGTAAAAAAAAAAGAAAGTAAATAAAATAAAATACAAAGAAAGAAAATAAAAAACAATCACAAGTAGCAGACCTTCGCTGAGACAGTCTGGAGCATACGCAAACTGTTTAAGCAGTAGTTTGGATTAAGAAGCATTCAAGTACAGAGATCCCAGAAGTCTATGCAGTTGTAACTGCACTGTGAGTCTTGTTAGGGAAGGACATCTCACAGGCTTTATAGTGCTCCAATGAATAAAGCTGTGGAAGGATTTAGTGCTGCAACAAAAAGACCTGTCCCAGGTAGGGTGTGATGCCCCAGGTGCTACATGGTGGTGGGTAGAGAATAAGGCTTGAACTCTGTACCTTGGGCCCAGGTGGCAAGAGCCTGAATTCCCTACCCACCACCATTTGTAAAAGTGCTCCCCATTTTTCCCTCATATTTGTTCTGTTCCTCATAAAATCTGTGGTTTCTATATTTTTGTGTCCTTATAAAACCAGTAGTGCATTGGTGTAGTGGTAGCATTGTTGCCCAACAGCTGCATGTTCTCTGGTTTGATTCTTGGCTGGGGTACCTTACCTTCTGTATGTCCTCCCTGTTTTTGTTTCCTCTACTGTCCTCCCATCTTACAAAGACATGTGTCTGCCTGGAGTGTTTCTCCCTGGGCCTCTGCTAAAATTAGCTTTTGTTCCAAGTCAGACTTTCCTAGTTAACAAATGTTAAAAATGACACGCATTTGAATATCAGACTTCATATTCTTCAGAAAGTGCATGGTAACACAAAATCTTTTATTCTAGCAATTTTCTAAGTGTATAAGATGGATATTTGAAATTTGTCCCTATTTTTGGGACTGCATTCCCCCATTATTGGCTTCATCCAGGATTTGTGCTAAGGTTGAGAGCTATGTAAGAACCGAAGTCACTGAATATGTTTGAGGGCTATATTCCCCCATTACTGGCTTTGTCCGGGTGTTTTTTGCTAAGAGGTTGAGAGCTATGGTGAGAACTGAATTCACTGAATGTTTGGGGGCTGTATTCACCCATTATTGGCTTTGTTCAGGTGTTTTGTGCTAAGAGGTTGACAGCTGTGCTATGGTGAGAACTGAATTCACTAAATGGTAGCCATTTAAGTTTCCGTCTTCCTCTTTCACAAAACAGCTGATATGGCATAATGGTATTTTGCTCTGACTATTTTGCACAGGGTCCTGGGTTTAAGGCTTGGCAGTGAAATGTATGGTGGTAATACAGCATTTTATTCTAGCAACTTTCCAATATTATACAAGCAATGTTTAAAATGTATCCCTGGTTTTTGGGCTTTTGTCCCCCCCACAATAAACTTTGGCTTTTTCCAGATTTATTTGTGCTGCAAAGTTCAGAGATACAGCTGAGTGAGTAGATTTTACAAGGAGCTGAGAGCTGCAGGGGAGCAAAAGTTTAGTGTAGCTTATGTTGAGTTTTCTTGTATTGTTAATAGCACAACAAGTAGTATACTTGCTTTTGATGCAGAAGGCTGTGGGTTCTACTCCCACAGGAGATAGATACATTGCTGATACTGTACTGTGTTACAAAAGGGGTGGATGCGAAGATACCTAGTAACTATGAACCTGTTATCAGTTTGCCATCCATTCCCTATGGCAATATTGCTAGCTTATCTTTTTTTAGTGTAAGATAGGCAATTTATTCCTCAAGGGTAACAGGCACTGTATTTGTAGATGAAACAATGAAATACAAAGTTGTTTGCTAGCAGCAACCTCTTCATTAGTTACAGATCCCTTTAATGTGGAATTATTCAGATGACTTTTACTTCTTCAGAGATGTACTGATACTGGTGGACTGTAGAAGTTTAAGTAGACTTTTATGATGGAAATGTTCTGAATTGGGCAGTTTTGTCATTACTGGTGCATGCATTTTGTTTCATTGTTTACTGGAAAAATTTCAAAACAATACATTGAGAGGCATGTAAAAACAATTCAAAACAATAAATTTAAAACACCCTCTAAAACTGTACTGTATTGTACAAGGAATATAATTTAATACAATCAGGAAGATGTATGAAAGAGCATGTGTATGTTTCGTGTGCAATGGGCCTGTGATTTGAAAACAGCTCAAACTCAAAGTTAATCTGCCACTGGCAAAATGTATTTTCTTTGAATGTGGGTTTCAATGCTGTTTCAGTGATTGTGAGTTTTCAAGGGCAGAGACATTTTAATGCTAAGTCTGTTTTCATTGTGAGATTGCATTGCTTTGTTTAGCAGATATATCTATTAGTGTTTGCGCTGTAAAATGCAAAATAAAACTTTTAAATGAAGTCCAAATCATTGCAGAAGTAAAGCAGTATGCACATTAGTGTTTATGGTAAATGGGATGAAATAGCCAAGTAATGGTTCATTGGAATGTCTGTAGGGGGGGAGCTCCATTCGACCATGATTTTGTGAGGGGGGGGAGGGCAGCAAACTCAAAAGACAGCCCCGGCTGAACTATACTTCTCAACTGTCCAGATTTTTGCAGATTTAATAGATTTTTGCTTCTTATTTTTCGTTTGTTCCTCATAAAATTTGTGGTTTTCTGTCAAATCATTTAGAAAGGAAGTCACAAAATAATGACAGACACTGAATTTCAGACTTCATAACCTTCAGAAAAATGTATGCTAAAGCAAGACCTGTTATTTGATCAACTGTCTCAGTTTATACAAGAGCAATTTTTAGTACTGTTTATATGTCCCCCCCATATATTTGGCCTTGCCCATTTTTCCTGCATTAACGGGTTGAGAGGTACATGCAAATAAATTGCTTTATAGAATTAGGCATATCCAAACCTCTCAACTGTCCCTGTTTTGGCTCAAAATGTTGCTCTTCCCCTAATAATCCCTCCGCAAAATGGCAATTTTGGAAGAAAACATGGAAGCTTTACAATTAAAAAATAACTGTAATAATCAGTTATATATTACTTTTATTTCAGAAATGCATGCAGATTCTTTTATTTTGTCAGCTGCTCAAGTTAGCAGTACTAATATTAAAAAGTGTCCCTTCTTTGACAGGTTCCCAGCTGTATTGTGTGGCTATTTTATATTTTTGAATCACATTTTTGGTCCATTTTTCATAAAATTGTGTTTTTTTGGCAAATTAGTGGCAAATCATTAAAGACTGAAGTTAGAAAATAATGAAAGACATTTCAGTTTCAGATTTCATACCCTTCAGAAAATTCATACTAATGCAAGACCTACTATTCTATTATCTTTCTAAGTTTATAAGAGCAATATTTAAAAATTGTCCTTATTTTTGGGCCTTTGTCCCACTTCTATGTATGGCTTTGTCCAGAATTCTTGCTCTGAGGTTGAGAGGTATGACAAATGTGTCAGGGCCATCGCAGTCAGCCAGAGACATTTCAAATTGTAACATACTTGTTGCACCCCACCCCCCCATGTAGTGACTCTGGATGTGTCCAAGCAAAGCAAGGAGCAGTTATGCAGTGTACATGCGCAGACTATCCCCCCATCCATGGTAGACACAAGTACTACAATGGCTTTTCATCTGTCCTTGATTTTGTAGAATGTTCTGGTTTCTGTCATATTTTTATACTGTTGATTTATGCTTATTATTATTCAGAAATTGCCTGTTGCTCTGTGTTTAAGTAGCAGTGCTTTAATGACCATCAGGTAAGCTTGTCTGAGATTGTAAGATGCAAGTAAGTTTTAATAAGTATACTGTTAAAGAATTGCCAACATTGAAAGCCTTTCTGTTGTTGCCATGCAGAGAATACTTACATAATTGGATAACATATAAGCCTTGGGTATTGAAATGCATTTGACAACATTTGTAATAAAGGACAGGATTACATTATTTTAAAAGCTCATTACAGGCTTTACCTGCAAACTAAACAGAATGCCAATCTATCATGTGTGGTCCATATCCTGTGCAGTGATCCTTTAAGCAATGTATGTTGAGCTTGTTTCCTGTTTGCTTTCCATTTTTTACTTTGATCATGTCTTCCCCATGAAACACGTAGATAGTTGTTGTCAGGCAGCAGGTCTTTTTTGGATAAGAAACATTTTTACAAGTGGGGGTATCACAGAGATTGCTACTTTCAGCATGTTACTTGGTACTTTAATAAAGCTGAATATAAATTATAGTTAGAACTGCAGTACAAGGAGAAGTGGTTTGAGTTGAGTGCTGCTTCTTTTTCTTATACTTGATTTTGACTAGCATTCTAGTAATGTATTTAAAAAGTAATTTATTTTTTCATGCCTCACAACATTTTTGTTTTCATCTAAATATTAAGTAAGCTGTCATGCAGCCAATGGATTGAAATATGTTTTTTCTTCTACATTTAATTTTGTCTTGATTGTCTCTCATAATGATGGTTTGGCACCCAGGGCAGCATATTTAATTAAAGTTACAGTTTTTGTGGTTTTGAGCATAGCTTCACCCCTTTCTAGTTGGCCACACCCATTGACCCCACTCATTCAGCTGTCTCCTGCAGCCCCCCTTTGATTTGAAGTCACCAGGCACCACTGCTGTAGACATATACATTTGAATTAACTCTGCTTTTAACTTTTCTCTTTTTCTCTTTCTCTCTCTGTCTCTGCAGTCATAACATCACATAACAACACAGACATCAGCTGTACATTAAAGCAACAGAAAGCAATCATACCTTTTACCTTTTTTTTCTAAGGGTACCGCCCTTGACCCAAGGTGCCTCCTTGTGTTAACTTCTCTTTATATATATATATATATATATATATATATATATATATATATATATATATATATATATACATATATACAGTAACAATTTGTCTTTAGTTGCTGTGGGATCCACCCACTATAATATGGAGGGTACCACCCTCAATACAAGTCACCTCTTTGTGTTTATTTTATATATTAATAAACTTTTCGTTATTTCTTGTGGGAACCGCTCACTGTTACTTTTACATACAACAAATCAGAAAAGTTCTGTCATTCCACAAGGCAGCGGACACTACATACCTAATAAGCAACATAGTCATTCAACAAACAGGAACCTCATATACTTAAAGGCAAAGTCAGTCATTCAGCAAAACAGTACACATTATACATTTAAAAGCAATGTTAGTCATTGAACAAAACAGGACATATATATTTAAAAGCAGTCAGTTGTTTTACAAAACAGTACACAGTATATACTTAAAAGCAGTCAGTCATTTAACAAAACAATAAACACAGTGCCACCATTACTTTGAACTGCAGTTTTCTAAAAGAGAGGAAAGAAAGAAAAACATTTTTCCAAAGCCATTTTACCATCTCTAGCCTATATGTTTGCACACCCTGAATAGTTAAGTGTCCAAGCTCTGACCATTTCATACAAAACAGTGTGGAATTCACAGAAGAACTTTCTGTGTTGGGCCCTTTATTATTCATTCACGCACAGTGTTCTGAAGCAAGATCAAAGTTCAGATTGCTAGCACGGCACCAAAATGTTAAACTTACCATAACAGTAGATGTTCAAATGATGAGTGCTGCAGTAGCTGTTCCTTCCCTCTATCCCCCCTTTTTTGTCTGTTTTTTTTTTTTTTTTTTTTTTTTCTTATGTCAGGGTATGGACATTTATTTTTTGTTGCTCCTAGCATTGTCTTTTCAGGGTTCAGATGCCCTTTCTCTGCTGGAAGGAAAGCTATGAAGGGCTTTGTGCCCAAACTTGTCTTTTAGTCAGCTCAGCTTGAGATGCTTGACAATTTAGGCATGTGGAAGATGCCCTGAATCATTGGAAGGTAACCACCTCTTATATTATTGGCAGGATACAATCCCATATAGCTAAGATACTGCAACAGTGATCATTCAAACATCTATTATTATGGTAAATTCAGCTTACACATCTGTACTTTACATATTCATAACTAGCTATACAACTTCTATGTTCTTTTCTGATCACAACAGCTATCTTAACTCTTTAGCTGAAATACCTATTAAACCTATAACCTTTCTACTAAAGACTTTAACTGTCCATCAATAAACTGACTGACCTACATTGCTGTTGGCATACACAAAACTTCCTTGACATTATTCATTTATGCTAACTCTCTTTTGCAAACAGTTAACCATCCTACTAGGTGCCCCAACATCTTTGAGCTAGTCCTCACATATATGGCCACTTCATTTACATTTCAGTATTGTCACTCGTCTCTCTCTCAAACATAGATGACAAGCAGGTGGGGTATTTTGTTTAGATGCTTTAATACATAGAAACAGACAGGATGAATAACAGCATCATAAAATACAAATAAACTAGTTAACAGACAGACCTTACATACATGCATGCTTACATCTCAACAGCTTACTACAAAATGGCAGTCAGACTTGCACATGCTTGTATTTATACACCTGAGCAAGCACTTGGACAGCCTTTTAAAGGTACATACACATACATTGATCTACATCCTCCCTCTGAAAAAAGATTGCCCTGTGAAGCAAACAATATTAGAGTTAGACATGCATTACTATAGACATTAGAAACAAAACAAAATGTTCATGTCCAAGTTGTTTCATATCTGTTACAGGGTTTAGAGATGCGACCATATCTCATAACAGTTTGTGCCAAATTTAGCAACAGGGACAGTCTGCAATGCACAACTTGTATCAGGAACTTCTGGAATCATCACAGGAAGGGGAATGTCCTCTGGAACCTTTCTCAGGAATTGGAACACTGGACAACTCACTCTGAGATAAAGAGTCTTTCTCACAGGCTATGTGCTGCGGTATAGACTTGGACACCGGTATGAAATGCTTCTGATTCCACCCAAAGACTGCTCCTTGTGATTCCACAATGCATGATCTCGGCTCTGGACAAATATTCTTCACATAGTCGGCTTTAGGCACCAGCAAGCCCTGCAGGGGTCACTGGGGGCCCTCTGTTGCTGGGGGGGGGCCCAACCACAGCAAGTTATCTTATCTTGATATTTTATATGTTTTTCAAACCAACAAAAGCTAGTAGAGCAGTCTTGTTTATTTAGTACACCAGGTGGGTCTAACTTTTATTTATATTGCCTTTAAAATTCAAAGATATGTCTGGTCATGGTAACAATGTTTTGTGAAGCAACAGGCTTCACAATTCCATTAAATATTTTACTACTGACATAATGTCCCTGGCTTAGTTAAACCCTGCTGGTGGGCATTTTCTCCACTAAAACTAACAACATTGCCAACTTTAGTTATCTGCAATACCTGTGGCTAAAAGGGGCCCCTTAATCATCCTTGACTGTGTTGCCAGTTGGGGAAAATGAGGTGAAAAAATTTACTAATTTCCTGATTATGCTATTTAACCTGAACAGAGCTGGAATATGATTGTGTTAAAAAAGGCTGATAATGAACATAGGCAAGGTAAGCACTAGAGAGATCAGAAGTTTAGAGTGACTGATCTCAGTGCAAACCTTGCATTTTAAGAAGAGCTGATGCTTTCCATCTGCAGGGATGGTTTTCTCTTTCAGGGAGGTGGCAGAACACCAAATACTATAATTCACAACTTTGCTAAAGAATTCAGTCCAATACCAATAATAGCCGAATAAAGGCTCAAAATTGGGCACATGTTTTAAATATTACTGTGTTTCAATTAAAGTTAATAGAATAACACTTTTTGGATCAACATGCCTCTTTTTGGATAATAAGTATAAAACTACAATGCCTAGATTTATTGACTGTCTTTAATCCTGACAAATTTACAAGCAAATCAAGCTTATTTTATGAAGGACAGGGCAAAAGTATGAGCAAAATCAGGGAAGGTCTCTGAAATCAGGGATAGTGACAGGTTTGCATTACTTCTTATTGAGGTAAATAAAAGTGACTTATTCCTGCTGCTGTTTGATGACTGCTAAAGAGCAGTCACTGAACTGGTGTGGCAGTACCAGTGTTGCACAATATATTGGTATTTGCTGAAATAAGTACAAAACTAGTATTGCTATGGGTTCTGTGTGTGTGTGTGTGTGTGTGTGTGTGTGTGTGTGTGTGTGTGTGTGTGTGTGTGTGTGTGTGTGTGTGTGTGTGCGCGTGCATGTGTGTGTATGTGTAAAATGTATTGGTGGTTTTTATCTGTGCACACACCCAATAAATGTTCTTCTGGGTATCAGTAAATAATGTAGTTAACAAGTAAGGCATAGGATATATCACAGGACATTCAGACACTTAGATATTCTAAGAATCTGGGGGCCCCAATCCCAGGATTATATAAATGGATACGGGGGTAACCTTAATTATCCTTGACTGTGTGGAGGACCCACAAAAGCTGTTGCTAGTGGGGGAAAAATGAGGAGAAAAAATGTTTTAATTTTTTGATTACATTCTTTAACCTGAACAGGCTGAGATATGACCCTGTTAGGATAAAGCTGTTAATGGCCTTTGCTCTCAAATGCACCCATTCTAAAACCAACTCTACTCAGATGTGTATGCACATAAAGCTGCTATATGTTGTGTGTGTGTGTGTGTGTGTGTGTGTGTGTGTGTGTGTGTGTGTGTGTGTGTGTGTGTGGGGGTGACCATGTGGTTATTACTTTAATTATCATCACAGTCAAACGTTAGAGGTCATTATAGGTTGTGTTTGGGTTGATGACAGTGTGGTCATTGTTTATTTTACTTTTGACCCAGAACTCAGAAGTGTACAAAGAATGTTAATATAGCTTAGTGAGAGGCAATGTACTGCCTAGCAACAAAGTGGAATACATTATTGTAATCATTATGTTTTTTTCACTTTCCTCACAATCACATTTCAGGCACATATATAGGTAGCTGCCTTTGACAGTCTGAGTTGAGGAGTGAGGATATACTATGTATATGTATGCCAGCATTCACTTGAAATACATGACTATGGCTATTTGAACCCCTCTGCTTTCAACCCAGTCTAACACCGGCGGGGGGAGGGCAGCAGGCATTTTCCAGATAAGGGCCTATGTATCCAGGCAACAACTGGCTTGTTAGCTTATTGCAAGTCACTGTTTTGACATGTTTGTACATTAAGCCATGAGTACATGTTATATCTTCCTTAGAAGAAAAAAAAAATAAGACTGAAATTCTTTTCTTACTCATGTTTTTTTTTTTGGGGGGGTGGTGGGGCACCATTGGATTAAAAGGTTTGGAAAATGTTCTAAAATACATCCCAGAATATCTGTAACCCTATGGCTTCTTAGGCCCTGGCATATTTGAGTTATTTCCTAAATGGTTATTACTGTGCTATCTTGGTCAGGAAAGGTGTGGTGAAAGGATGCAAGGAAAACTAAAGCTGAACAGCAACATCATTTCTTTCCTTAATCATAATTTCTGTTCAAGGCATGATTAGATGAAAAGGTTGTGTAAAAAAGAAAAAAATCTTTAAAATGCACTGTAGAGCATATAAGAAGTTATGGCTTCTTGAAAAAGCTGAAGAGTAAGACAAAATGTGGGAAAAGGAAGAAAAAAATGAATGTGCGTGGTATGGGGAGCCCAAGATAGGGGTGGGGGCAAGGGAAGACTGGAGTGTATGCCTAGGGTGCCATTTCATCTAAGTCCAGACGTGTACATAGTGTTGCTGGACTGTAACTGTGGCTGTGCTGTAGCTAAATGTCAGTACTGTGAATGTCCCTTTGTGAGATGGGACAAAATAGTGTTGTACACAGGCCTGTTGTAATGTTAAGACCATTGTAGCTACAGGTCAGTCTGTATGTACTACTCCTAAAAGTTTGCAGCATGAACTAAAAGATTGCTTAGGAAGGGTGACAGTGATTGGGTGATACATAGCCCGGAAGTGCATAGGGGCCCCTGACATGACATCTGCTGGGGGCCCCCAAAATGCTAACACCAGCCCTGTTCTTCATGACACCAATCTGATCATAACCTCTGGACGTTTGCATCCTTACCACTTCTTCTTGTAATAGATTGAGCGGTTTTCTGGTTTTATTGTAGTAGGACTTCTGAGTTAGGCGCTTCTTCAACAGATTGTTTTTCTCTAACCTGTTGTTCTTGACACATGGAACCAACAATTCTAGTTTATCTTAACAGAAGTCTCTGAGCAGGTGAACCAAGGAATCAGGAAAACATCACTATTATCTCATTTTGAGTTTTCTAGTAACAGTTTTTCACTTTGAACTACATGTTCTCCCAAACCACTTGACTGCGGGTACTCAGGGCTACTTGTGACATGAGTAAGTCCCATTCTTCAGCAAATCTGTGTGTATGTGTGTGTGGGGGGGTGACCATGTGGTTTGGCTTGTAAACTACATGGCATTGTCAGAAATAACTTTGAGTGGGCTACCATGTACTGCAAAATGGCATTTCATCTTAGTAATGACAGTACTGGATGCTAGGTTAGGAAGTAAGTCAATCTCGAACCAATTGGAACAAGAGTCTACTAACACCAAATAATGTTAACCATTCCACTCGAATATGTTGGTGGTTACAGTCGACCAAAGTAGTTCTGGAATCTAGTTTAGCTGAAGTGGTTCCCTCTATTGATGTGGTTTAGTACTATTACACACAGAACAAGATAAAGGTGCTCTCTCAATGTCTTGTGACATAGAAGGCCAACTCTCTCACCCTTCTTTTGGTAGAATCAGCTCCTGAGTGACCACAATGCAAGATAATAATGTACTCTGATTGCAAGGACTTTGGTACAACTACTTTCAAACCTTTCATAATGATCACTTTGTCAGACAAAATCTCATCTCTGTATGGAAAATAAGGTTGCACTTCTTGAGGTAAACTAGATTGCTTTTACAGCCATCCTTAATTGCTAAAGTGGTTGAAACTTTGTAAAACTGGATCTATGTCTGTGTGATCTCTCAACTCATCAAGACGTGTGAAAGAAAAATGTCTCACTTTCTTGACTTCAAAATCAAGGTTCTCATTCTCAGGCTGCTCTGTGTCATTTTGGGGTGATTTGGACAAAGTATCAGCAACATAAAGAAGTTTGCCTTTCTTGTAGACAAGACTGAAATTATACTTTTGCAATCTCAGCATCATGCATTGCAGTCTGGCTGGAGCTGAATGCATAGGTTTTCCTCAAGATAGCGACTAGAGACTAGTGGTCTGTTTCGATCTGGATAGATCTACCATAAACATAATCATGGAACTTCGAACATGCAAACATAGAATCATAGAAAGTTAGTAGGCTATTGGCCCTGAGGCCCTTTCAAGCCTAGCCAAGAATATAGCACATGTTCCAACAAGTCAGCACCCTATGCCATTGTCCAGCAGAGGCACAGATGGAATCCCAGGGGGTGTATTTTCTTGTTCCCCATCCAGTTATCCAGGTTGTACTTAAAAAGGGTTAATAAGGTACTCTGCTTGACATGGAGAGAGAGAGTCTATTCCACAAAAGGGGGAGTCTCTGAACACAAATATGTTCCGCTATCAAGTCCTATTGATGTCACAGACCTAGTTTCGGTCGCGTGTGCGGGTCACTCAACTTGAGCTTGACTTGCGGATATGCAACATTCCCATCAGGGCAGTGTTTGTGATTGCTTTGTATGTCAGACAGATATCATCTTTGAGGAGTCTGTAGAAGATTGAGAAGAGGGACAGGGCCTTTAGCCTATCTGTGTAGAGTAGATGTTTGAGGCCCTGGATTCTCCTGGTGAGGAACCTCTGTGATCTCTTAAGCTGCTGCATGTGCTTTGTCAGGTATATGCTGAAAGGGGCACTGTACTCAATAATGGGTCTTATAAGGGAAGAATACAGGGATATTATGACACGTTGCCCCTGGATGAGATACCCTTGCTAGGTGGGCCATGTTGAAAGCTTTCCATACAACGAAGGCAATATGGTGCTCAAAAGTCAGTTTGCTATCAACATGGGTGCCCAAGTCCCTCACAACTGATTTCATGCTTAGGATCTTATTATCAATGTGATAATTTGTGGGGACATCACTCTCCCCAAATGGGATGATGATGCATTTTTTAGCATTCTGTTTGAAGCCATGTTTCTGGCACCAGTCATTTGATTGGGTAAGACCCTGTTGCAGGATGTCCTCATTATTAGGGGAATTGATAACAGCACCCAGCTTGCAGTTATCTGTAAACCTGGTCAGCCATATCCCACTGGTTTTGGCCTGCACCTCAGAAAAGTATATCCCGAACAGCAGAGGCCCCAAGACTGATCCCTGCAGTTGCCAAAAGCTCTTCCTCAATCTGGGCATACTGCATCTCAGTTTGAGTAACAGTTCTTGATGCATAATCAGCAGGTTGATCTTCTTGTAGAATGACTGCACCAAGACCAAATTTCAAAGCATCACAGGAAAGTGTAACTGGTTTGTGAACATCATAATATCTGAGAGTTGGTAGACTTGCAATTCTCTGTTTCAAGACATCAAATACTCTTTGGTGTTGCTCTAACCAAGACCATGCTACATCTCTATGTGTCAGCTCTCTAAGCAGTACTGAAAGTTGGCTCAAGTCTGGAATGAACTTGCCTAGGTAGTTGACGATGCCAAGAAAATGTTGCAGGGCTTGAACATTGTCTGGAGCTGGCATCTCGAGAGTGCCTATTTGCTTTGAAGGATCTGGTCATAGGCCTGTATTGGGAAATAAATGACCAACATAAGTAACTTCGTGTAGCCTGAATTTGCATTTCTATGGATTAAACTTAAAATTTACTTGATGTGCCCTTTCTAGAACTTTCCTGAGGTTTCTGTCATGTTCTCCTCTACCATGACCTCCTACTAGTATGTTATCTACTATAACAGCACAAGGATACCTGCAAAAATTTGCTCCATTGCATGCTGAAAGACTTTACCTGCAGAATTTATCCCAAATGGCATTCTCAAAAATATGTATCTGCCAACTAGAGTACTGAAAGTAGTGAGACATGAGGATTTTTTGTCAAATTGAATTTGCCAAAATGAACTCTTTGCATCTAAGACAGAAAACATAGTGGCATTTTGCATTAAGGCTAGATGATGAGGTCTTTTCAGGGCTTTGTTCAAATCTCGTGGATAAATACATATCCTGATGTCATCTGAGCATTTCTTATGAGCTACTACCATGGAAGATACCCACTCAGTTGGAGTTTTGACTGGACAAATCACACTGTTTTACCTAGCTCGGCTTTGAATCTGTCCTGCATAGCTATTGGAACTTTACATGCTAGCCTGATAACTGGACTGCCATCTGGGTCTAACTTCCTGGAGTACACAACTAGAAGCTTGTCTAGTTTGTCTTTGAAAAGATAAGCATAGGGTGAAAAAATGTACTGGGCAAAATTATAGTGCTCTTTTAAGGTAACTTGGCGTACTTCCTTATTAAATGAAAGCAGTCCTATTTTTAAACTGTCTCTGAGACCTAATAATAACTGCACATGCCTCTTGACCACATAAAATAACAAGTTGTAACTTCTTCCAGCAAAGTAACATGAAAGCACTACTGAGCCATCGATCTGAATTTCTTCACCTCCATAAGCAACAAGCTTCGCACACCTTGCCAAATCAAGCCTTTCACCTTTATACATTCTAGCATATGGTTCTGCTGACATAGCATTGCACTTGGAACCTGTATTAACTTTGAGCTCTATGGGTTTGCCATTTTTCTGAACAGTACAAAATACGTCATTCTTTGCCCTTAAATCTACTGCACTGACTGTTTCATGAAACACTGACACACCATCCACATAAAGAGTAGGACTGCAGCTCTCTAATTGATCAACTAATTTCTTAAAAATGTTCCCTTTTAATAAAAGAAAATGAGCTTTTTGATTTACAAAACCTTTTGAAATGATTCCACGTATTGCATTTGTGGCATTGCTGACCAAAAGCCAAACATTTTTCCTTTTAGATTCATGACTTCCACCACAATTACGACAGTTAGCAATGAAAGTGGGCTGGGGCCCAAGTTTTGAGTTTGCTGACTCACTCGTGCTTCACTGAGACTATGAGAAAAATGGAATGTGGTGGAAAGTTCTGGGTTTTACCAGGGGTGCTGCAAGAGCTACAGTTACTGCCATATACTTGGGCCTGTTTCTTTTAACCATGTACTGCATACTATCAGTATGAGGTTTAACACTGTGCCTTGTAGAGCTGTTCTCATTTGTAAGCATATTTCTGTGCTTTTCTGTGAGCTCATATATCTGACAAATCTCAATGATTTTATTCAAAGTTAAATCACTGCCACAAAGCAAAATCGTTCTCACAGCATCATCTTTAATACCACACACAAGTCAGTCGTTTATCATCTCATTTCTTAAATCACCATCTCTGCACATTTTAGATTTATTTCTCAGGTCAGTTATATATGCTACAAAAGTTTCACTCAGATTTTTATCCCTTGTGTAAAATAAGTGCCTTTCCATAGTAACATTTGTCTGGGGGGGTTACACATTTCTGTAATCTTACATTTTACGCACTCAGGGTCCTCCCTTGACTCAGCTGGTACAACAATATGATGATTTTGCCCTTCTCCTGTATAGATAGCAGGTGCATACACACATTAATGTTTCTTTTCTATGGCTTCTGACCCAGCTAAATTAAGTAGAATAAATGCCTTTGTACAGTCATCTTTACCAAAAAATACAGCCTGTATGAAAATGTCATACTCTTGCTCAAATACTCTCTAGTTCTCAGCAATAGTGCTGTCAAACAAAAGTGCACTGGGTTTTCGAAATCTGTCTGGCATGCCCACAAAGTATGTACAAACACACTGAAAATATGTCCATGTTCTGTGAGATTGTAATAACATTCAAATGTACAATAAACTCTTCAAAATACTGTAGTTTGCAAAATATGCTCTGTAATGGCTGTATTTTGTGAAATATGCCATGTAATTGCTATACTTTGCGAGACAACTTTACTATAATAATACTGCACAAACATGCAGACACTTTATATACTTCTGATAACTTGGATATCTTTGATTAATATGAAAAATATGGATTCACTAAGCACGTATTGAAAAATGTGATCATTTCCCTTTATTTTAATCATTTTATGTAATTTGGACTTTATTTCAAACATTTTCCTTAGTAATTTGAATATTTTTATCAATATCATACATAGTTTATATGAATATAATTTAGAATATTCTGTATGCCTCGTTTCATATTTTATGAATAAAAAGCAGTGCTGAGTACGTTTTAATATCTGATATTTGTTTCTGACCTATTTTGTGAAATATACACATTTTACGGATGATTCACTGCTCTATATTACTCCATTTCTAGTCGGTTGTCTCTTGGCTGTAACTCTGGATCCCATTCTGACACCATGTCGCTCTTCTCTCTCTAACATAGATGACAAGCAGGTGGGGTATTTTGTTTAGATGCTTTAATACATAGAAACACATCAGGATGGATAACAGTATCATAAAATACAAACAAACTAGTTAACAGACAGACCTTACATACACATATGCTTACATCTCAACAGCTTACTACAAAATGGCAGTCAGACTTGCACGTGCTCAGTACTTTTACACTTGTGCAAGCCCTTGGATAGCTTCTTAAAGGTACATACGCACACATTGATCTACAAGTATGTATAGTCCTGCATTATTAAATCAGGCCATAAAACAGTGACCTTTTCTTTTAAAACTGATATTACATCCACCATAAATATTTCTGTGTTTAGGGACTTCTCAAAAGGAAACCTTCAGTTACTAGATTACTTAAATAAATTCTGCTGTAACCCTTCTCTAATGGATCCTATTGCTAAAGTTGCTATTTATGTCTCTGAATTTTATTCCCACTAAAATAGTTGTATTGATAAGGTACTCATTATCTGCACCAAATATAATGAGAAATTTAAAACAAACCCTGGTGACAGAATAATAATATAAATTAATTATATAACAAACAAAAGAATTTGCTTAATGCTTATAAGAGGCCTACACCTCTCAACCTCTTAGAGCAAGAAATCTGGACAAAGCCACAACTAATGGGGGGACAAAGGCCCCAAAATAGGGACACCTTTAAAATATTGCTCTTACAAGCTTAGAGAGTTGATAGAGTAGCAGGTCTGCATTAGCATGAATTGTCTGAAAGGTATGAAGTCTGAAAATCAATTGCCTGCCATTATTTTCTGACTTTAGTCCTCAATGATTTGCCAGTGATTTGCCAGAAAAACACAATTTTATGAGAAACAAACCAAAAATATGAGGCAAAATTTGGACATTCTGTGAAAATCTGGACAGTTGAGAAGTATGAAGAGGCTTCATTTAAGAAAACCACTTGAAAGTTCATACCTGAGTATGAACTGAAATAGCTGCTTAAACCAAAAATAACTATGAATATTTTTTTAACTATAACAGCAAATTAAAAATTAACACAAAACAATGTTCTGAGCCATCAAAAAAAAAAAAAGCAATAGCTAGAAAAATGGAAATAAAAATCTAAATCAACTGTTTGAAGTATTGAATGTTGTAAAAGACAAAAAAAACTACAAGTGGGATCTTCAGAAAAGGGAAAGTTCATATTACATAGAAATAAATGGAATGTGTGGGAGCAATAGATATAGAATAATGTTCAGGAGGAGGAGTGAGGTTTAAGGAAAGGCAGAAATTGAGTAATTTATGTAATGTTGGACTGATGACAGTTATAAAAAAGAAAACATATATGTAATGTATAATACATGCAAATGAAACAAATGTTTATATGGTTTGTTTTTGTTTCTAATATTGTATGTGTACTTACTTGTTAATTTAATAAAGGTGCTTAAAAATAAATGTACTGAGACAGTCTATGATAATACTTCACACTCTGAAATAGAGTAAATAGCTAATATTCTAGCTGAGAAAAATAGTGATAAATTTGCTTTACCATGGTTATAGCTCTTTACAGATTCCAAAATCTCAGCCATCAACTTTAATTACAATAGATCAAATTCTCTCAGCTCTTTCAAAATTTAAGAACACCTCAACCGTGGACCATGATAATATACCAGGCTGTCTTATTGTTAGTGCTAGATATGGCCTATATGAACTTTTTCCTAACCTCTTTAATCTAAGCCTCTCTACTGGCTACATCACTGAAGCCTGGAAATAGCCATTGTAATGTCATTAAACAAGGGTGGCCCAACCACAGATCCTGCTAACTCTAGAAAGTTAAGTCTCAACCACCTCATATGTAAAGCTATAGAATCTATTATCTCAGATCTCATTAATTTGGACATTGAAAGTCTCTTAACCCTGGACCCCCATCAATCTATCTTTGCTATGCCTCTTTAACCTCATTAATTTATTTTAAACAGCTACTAAAGCAGTGGGCCGTGTTATGCATTGCATGTATAAAATATGCAGTGCGTACCATATGCATTACATACAGTACATACAGCATACCTAGACCTGGCCAAGAGCTTTGATGCTACTTTCCAAGACTGGCCTTTCTGACAGTCTTGGATAACTACTTGCTTCTCTGATAGAACCCATGTGGTTAGAGCAGAAGGTGATATTTCAGAAAGTGCAAAAGTTACCACTGGTGTAAGACAGGGTTCAGTGTTCAGTGTTGGACCATTTCCTATATGGCATCTGTTTTTCAAACCTGTAGTTGAACATTTATGGCCTATATTTATCTACATTTGCAGAGGACTGTAAAATTTGTGTTGTTATTCCATTTCCACTTACTCACAATTGCTCTGAAGTGGGTTAGACTATGTTAACAAGTGGTGCAAAGGCAATCATCTCAAATTACATGTGAAAAAATATAATATAACTCATTTTGGTAAGAAAACATTTTCACATATCATGTAGGTGTCCCTCCTGTCCAATTAGAAACTGTTGTAAGGGTCTAGGAACTCTTATTCCTTATGACTGGACCATCATGTCTCTCTACCAGTTCAGAAAGTCTTCTATCTGGCTCATCTAATTTCTAAAGACATTTCCTCTAGACCCAAAGTAGTTTTAATTCCCCTTTACTCATATCTCATCAGAACCATTATTGAATATAATTCACCTTTTGGAATGTACTTATTTAAACATATCAATCAATCTGACAGTCCTCAGATAATCAAACTAAAAAGATCAGCGACTTCAAAAGTCTAAATAATCAGAACAGAATGGCAGCCATTCTCTTTGTATGGCATCTCTTACAGAGTCCTCAAAAGAGATCAGTGTCTAACTTTTTGAATCATGAAAAATTCAACTCTCTTTGACCTCCTATTCTTTCTCAGAAGAAATGGTCCCCCAAATACTCAGATAAAGAAACTAAAGTGTCATCAACAGATAGATAAGACATGTTTGAAAGAAGTATTCATATCTTGGTATATCCCAACCTATGTAAAATCATCTTCTACAAGTCAAGCAGAGTTACATCATTGCTACGTTCAATGTAAACCTATATAATTGAATGGACAGCCTTATATTTTCCCTGGTCTATCTTGTCTTGCCCTCCTTGAAGATGGAGGATGCTTCTGAATATGGGTGCTTAGCTAGACTTGTAATGGTCTGCAGACCGATTGCTTTGTGCGTACCTAGTTACCTGAATACCCTATGATGTGAAGTGCTTTTTCTTGCTTTATATACTGATTTATAGAGACTTATTATTCTCTTTGAGTGTGTGTCAATAGCTATGAAATGCAATCAGCTTGTCTTATTACTATCATGCCAAAATGCTCCAGTAAAACAGATGCAGGCATTTAAAACTATGTTTACTAACACTGTTGGATTAAGCTGTTCAATATAAAAAAAATAAATATAGGTTTCTCTTACTGATGCTGCTGTCTTTCAGGTTCACCTATAAAAATGTATTTGTGGTGCAATCATGCATTGCTAGATAAATTATTTTAAAGGGAATAAAGGATCAGCAAAGACTTGCACTTCGTATGTCACACAATTGAGTCTAATTAAGTAGAAGACACTGTAATAATTTATGAGTCTAAGATGTAAAGTATATACACAAAGGAAAATTTGAATGTTTTATCTGAATGGTATGTACAGTTGCATTCATTTCCCAAATTAAATTGAAGAGTCTGTTCAGCACCAAGCAATATGCAATGGCACACAGTCCGTGCAGCATTGTTCTGGGATTATACCCTTTGTACAGGAGCATAAACATTATATAGTCTGTGTCCACACTTCCTACAAATCTTTTCATCTGCTGTTCACTCAAGCCAGGAGTAAAATTATGAAATAAAGAAAAAAAAAACATAGGAAACTAATGGTTGATATGAGCATTGAAGTAACCCTTATGCAGCTGATGCTTGACTGAAGACAGACTACTAACCTTAGCACTCTCTCTGACTGTGCTAAGTAATAATCATTACTAAATGCAAAAAAGTAATGAAATAAAAATACATTACATCCATAAATGTGGAGATGTCTGCATACGGATGCCAGAAAAAGAAAATGCACATTCAGTGCCTTGACAGCAAACTTAACAAAGACATGAGACAGATACCAGTGTGCAGACCTTTCATTCTTTATGGGTAACTATCACCTGCCAAGTAAATAAAAAATGTTATAAAACAGTACCTGTAATGAAATGCCAACTTTTAGCTAAGGCATATGTCAGGTAGGAAACAAGTGGGCTGATACAGTGAGAAGAACTCAAAGTAGTACTATTTTCAGCCTTTTCAGCAGCCTATTACTCTGGATAAGAGCCTGAAATATATGTAACATAATTTTTCTGCCAGGAACGATACTATAGGGTTTAATTTGATAACTGTTTACAAACAAGGTGTAAAACCCTAATAATCTTTCCAAGATAATTGCATACTTGTAGACAAAACATGACATCAGTTCAGGTTGCATTTTGCTGAACCAGATTCCTTTACAGGACACTGTCAAAACTGTGTGCAGCTAATACTCTAAAAAAACAATGAGAATAAAATGTTTGCTTATATGTAAGAGCCTAAGTTTGTAGGCAGTGCAAGAGGAAAACACAGTGATAAAGGAGCAAGTTAGTGTTAGAACCTTCCTACTGTCTTCTGTGTACATTTCTATGAAGGCAACATGGCGGTAGATTACTTAACAGAAAAATATCACCTAAAACATCTATTCTCTAATACTACAGAGGAGAAAAGGTCACTCAAGAGATAATCAGATCAAAAAAGAGAAAACTAACAAAACTGAAAAGATTTAAGGAATGGTCCCTCCTGAGTATGTGGCATTTGAACTGCATAAACTATTGGCATGAAATGAATGAATAATTTTGAGTAAAAAAAGTCTTCCTGACATGTTGCCATTGTGACTCATGCAAGACTTAGCAAGAACATATGAAATGTCACTTCTTCTGCCTGGAGATGTTCTCTAAATAACACCCACAGGATTCATTTATGCAGCATTTACCTCCCGACTTTAAGATGCACTACCCTTGATCACAAGTACCAAACAAATGTCAGTGATTCTAGTTCCATTCTTGTCTGACAGTGTGACCTTTCTTGGTTCAGCTGCTGCTCACTGAAACAAAAGACTAAAATATTTATAGGAATCATTTCTGAAATTATATATAAAACACCTTGCACAGTCAATAAAGGTTAAAAAAAAAACACACAACCAGCCAGTAATTCACCAGTAGCTTACTTTCTTTATTCCAGCGATCTGGTACCTCGGCAATTCGCCTTCAAGGATCACAATTCATTCAGTGCAAACATCACCTTTATATACATACTCAATTTAACAATTAAATCTTCTAATTAATTAATTAAACAATGAAAAACTATTAAAGTGACCATGAACTGATTATAAACTTTTATACTATAAATATGAAATAAATAAATAAATAAATAAATATATGAACGTGTACTAGATATAATTTACTAAATACCTAACTCTTGATTCATTCCATTAGGCTTTAAAGTATGAAACTTAAAAATCATTCTAGTTTCAAGTTCCAATAATTTTACTATGATATCATCTCCCTTTTGAAGGAAGGGCTTTCCCAAAACACTAAATATTAAACTGTTTGAAGAACCACCATGTTTCTCTTGAAAATGCTTGGCAACGGGACTGACCAAATTTTGGTTCCTAATATCTTTTAGATGCTCTAAAATCCGTATCCTTACCATTCTTTTTGTTTGTCCTATGTACCACATATTTTTACATGAACATCCCAAAATATACACTACCCCTGTTGATTTACAACTGAAATAATGTTTGCAAATAAAATTTACTTTATTAATAACACCCAGGTTCCTAACCGTTTCACAAATATTGCAAGAACCACAGGGATAGGTGCCTAACTTTGAAATTGTGATGTTCTCTTTCCTTTCAATTAAATTATTATTTAGCAATTCTTTAAGATTTTTCCTTCTTTTGTATGAAAACGTGATATGTTTAGGGAATAAATGACCAACAGATTCATCCTCACTAACTAAATACCAATATTTTCTCACCAATGATACTAGTTTATCAGAAAAGGCTGTGAACTTGGTTACATAGAAAAGCTTTTCAACATCTTTATTTTGTTCCATAGTGGACTCTTCATATCTAAATTCAGAATTTATCACATTTACCTTTTTTCCAAGTAATTTGTCCCTGCATACTGATAACTGTGTTTTATTGTAACCTCTTTCACTCAACCTCAACACAACTTTATTCAGTTCATTAGCTTTTTCACTAGTGTTACTAGTGTGGTCAAAAATTCTTTTAAATTCACCATGGGGCAATGCCTTCAATAGATGATCAGGATGCATGCTGGTCGCATGCAAGAACATGTTGACTGAAGTAGATTTTCTAAAGGGCCTAAATCCTATATCTTCCCCATTTACAAATAGTAACAGATCCAAAAAATTGATCTGTGTTCTATTTAATTCATAAGAAAAAGAAAGATTGTGCCCATTACTATTTAATACCTCAAAAAATTCATTTATATCTCCCCTACAGATGAAAATAAGATCATCTATGAAGCGCTGATACAATATTACATTATTCCTAAAAAAGTCAGTGGGATAAATAAATATTTTTTCAAAAAAACCCATATATATGACAGCGTATGAGGGCGCAAAGGCTGCCCCCATCGCTGTACCTTTCACCTGCAAAAAGTAACTATTATTGAAGAAAAAATAATTATGGGTCAAACAAAACTCTAATAAACTTACTAAGAATTTAGTTTTTGGCCCTTCACCCAACATATCAAAAATGGAATCCAGCCCCCATCTGATGTCTATGTTTGTATAAAGTGATTTAACATCTATAGTCACCCAATAATAATCATGATGCCATTTGATTTGAGATATACTATTAATGAGATCTTGAGTATTGGAGATGTGTGCTACTACCCTATGCAAGTATGCCTTTAGATGAAAATCTAAAAAAGTATTTACATTATCCAAAAAGGAACCTATCCCTGAGACTATAGGCCTGCCAGGTGGTTTTTGTAAATTTTTATGTACTTTAGGCAAAGCATACAGAATGGGTGTAGCAGGCTTTTTGATGTACATTCTACAAACATTTTTATGTTCAAAAAAGCCCAAACGTTCTCCTTTTCTACAAAAATAATAGTTCATCATTGAACATCTTAGTTGGCTCACAATCCAATTTCTTGTATTCCTCATCATTAGAAAGTAAATTATTAACCATCTCACAATAATCAGATTTGTTCATAACAACCCAATTCCCACCTTTATCAGCACATTTAAATATGAAGTTAGATTTGAGCTTTCTCAACTCCTTTAAAGCTTGCCATTCATTTTTACTTAAATTCTGACATCTTTTTTCTTCACAAAATATTTTATATGCTGTTTCAATTTCCCTAAAGAGAACTTTAAAGAAAATTGAAATGGCAGGTACAGTAATACTGGGTGTAAACTTATTGGCATTTCTTAGATGTGGCACAGTCAGTTTACCATAACCAGTGTTATACAAACACGCATGGCTATCTTGCGCATCATTTTCATGCAAATCACACAACTCATTAAGATCTAACCCATCATAATCATATATAGACAAATTCAAAAGACTGTCATCTAAATCAGTGTAACAAACATTGGAATCAACATTTTCAGAGAATGACTCATCTTCTCTTTTAAAATATACTTTTAACAACAACTTTCTAATGAAAATCTTAATTTCAAAATATATGTCAGCAAGAGAAGGAAAAAAAAGTTGGTATAAATTTACTACCTTTAAACAAAACTTTTTTCATATCATGAGTCAGTTCCAAGTCTGATAAATTAATACACATTAAAGTCTCTAAATCAGCATTTACCTGGCTAAAACCAGCTTCACGTACCAGTAAATTATTTGAAGCAGTTTCTTCCCTTCCTTCCATTTCTTCCCTTGTTCGAACTGTTCGTGAGAAAGGAGTCTCCTATATTAGATGAAACTGAAGCACCATCAAGAACTTCAACTGCACTAACAGTCGCTGAAGTATTGGCAAAAGTTACATTTTTAGGAACATTCCTTTCCGTTGAAGACGCTGAAGACGCTGAAATGCCTCGTTGTCTCTGACTTCCATTCCTAACCTTTGACCTGCTGCGCACAGGTTCTCATTGCCATCAGAACAGTATGCCAGTCTCATAGTCTTTCAAATCTCGTACTAACTTGTTACGCTTCCTCTGAATGATTTCTCTTTCTAATTTGCAAATTTTCTCATTCACTTTCAAGGTTTGCATCCTATAGCAGGACTCCCCCACCACCTCATCCTGCAGATGCAAAATATCCTTTTTTAACTTCTCATGAGCTCTCAAGTTACGTTTAATTAGGATACAAAGCCAGCTGATGGAACATGAAAGAGAAGCCTGTTTCCACTCATCTAAGAGGTCAGACTCCTCTTCAGAAAACTGTGTGGCAGGAAGTTTGTCAATACGTAAGCCTCTTGGAGTAATGTTTAAACTTACATATTTCTCCAAGAGGCGCGTGTCCAAATACAAGGCTATTTCTTTTGTCATGAGTCTTTCTAGCTGCACGAACCGCCCATCTACATCACGATCAGTACCCACGTTCCAGGGATCCATAGTAATGTATTTTCTATCACGTTCATTAATTATGTCAGAAAAAAGCATAGTTCCTGACAAAGCACTCTGTTCAGAGCCTTCATTACTTAGGTTCATAGGTTCATAGGTTCATACTAGGCTATCTGCCCGAGGGCATTTA
Organism: Protopterus annectens; assembly: GCF_019279795.1. Classification (NCBI taxonomy): domain Eukaryota; kingdom Metazoa; phylum Chordata; order Ceratodontiformes; family Protopteridae; genus Protopterus; species Protopterus annectens. The sequence goes on from NC_056730.1 coordinate 1,025,678,859, forward strand.
CAAGCCTAGCCCATAGTTTTGTGGCTTACGCCACCCCTTTAGTATGGGGAACTATACCCATTATTTTGCTGTGCCTCTGTTGAGCAGTGACACTGAGGTAATCCCTGGGGTATATCTGCGATCTCCCATCCATTGGTCAAGATTTCTCTTGAACAAGGCCAGCGAGGTGCTCTGCCTCACATATACCGGGATTTTATTCCACAGCATAGGGAGTCTTTGGGTGATGAATCTATCCCTCCAGCACGTCCTATTAATAGCTGTGTCGAGGTTTAAGTCTCCGCCCTTGTGGCTCTGTCGGATCTAGATTATTTGAGGTGAAGCATATTCATCAAATCTGGGTTTGACATGGCCTTGTATGTTAGGCAAAGGTCACCTCTGAGCAAGCGGTAAGCGACTGAATAGAGCTGGAGTTCTTTCAGTCGGGCAGCATAGGACAGATGTTTGAGACCCTTTATCCTTTTGGTGAGGAACTTTTGTGGTCTCTCCAGCTGCTGCAAGTGTCGGGTCAGATACATTCCGAATGGGGCATTGTACTCAATCATTGGTCTGATGAGTGATGAGTATAGGGAGACTATGACCTCCCTTGATCTAGATGAGAATCCCTTCATGATAAGGTGGGCAATGTAGAAGGTCTTCCTAACTACTTTAGCTACATGGGTGTTGAATGACAGACTACTATCAACCTGGGTCCCCAGGTCCCTGATAACTTCTTCTGTACTCAGTGGATTTCCACCTATTTGGTAGCTAGGGGTAACCTTGTTTTTCCCGAAGGGTATGACTATGCATTTTGGCATTTAACTTTAGGCCATGGCTCTGGCACCAGTTATCCGTTTCTGTGAGACCCTTCTGAAGGATATCTGTGTCAGATGTGTTTTCTACTATGGCCCAGTTTGCAGTCATCTGCAAACTTTGTCAGCCATAACCCTCCTGTGTTTGCTTGTACTTCGGAAAAGTAGATGCCAAACAAGAGTGGGCCCAGGACTGAGCCCTGTGGTACACCACTTGTGACAGGCTTTGAGTCTGACATGGCGCCAGCAACTCTGACCCTGTGGGTTCTGTCACTCAGCCAGTTTGCAACCCATCTTGTGATGTATGGGTTAACATTTAAGCTGATGAGTTTTTCAATGATACCCGAGTGGGGTATTGTATCAAAGGCCTTCGCCAGATCGAGGTAGGCTGTATGGACTGCCTTTCCTCATCAATGGCTTTGGTGACTGTTTCAAAAAGTCAACCAAGTTTAGAAGGCATGATCTGCCTTTGACAAAGCCAAACTGGGATGGATCCAAAGTCTGCAAATTCCCTATGTCTTTATTTATGAGGTCCATTATGATCCTCTCCATGGCTTTGCAGATAAGGCTTGTCAAGCTAATGGGCCGGTAATTTCCAGGGTCGGTGGAGGCACCGCCTTTGTGAAGTGGGACCACAGTTGCAGTGCGCCACTCCCTGGGTACGTATCCAGAGGTAAGACTATGATTAAACAGCTGTCCTAGCTGTGGGTTTAATTCCTCGTTGAGTTCGTGGAGCACACAGCCGGGGACACCATCAGGTCCCATGGATGCTGTGTTTTTTGCTTTGGAGAGAGCAGTTCTCACTTGGCCGTTGGAGATGTTTGGGGGGCTGCAATCGCTTGGTATAGATATCTCTCCTTTTGGGGGGGGGGGTGGGGAGAAGTTTGCACTGAACCTGTCAGCCAGTATGTTGGCAATGTCTGTAGGATCAGTAATCTTCACATCATTTTGAACTAGTTCTGAGCATATCTGGGAGTTTCCTCCCAGGTTTCTAACATAGCTAAAGAAGGCCTTATGATTGTCTTTTGAGTCTTTAGCTATTTTTCTCTCAAAATTTGCTTTGGATGATTTTATGAGAGCTCTTAGTTTTTTACTTATAGTGATCAAGGGTGTCTTACCTTTTAAGGATTTTGCTCTATCTTGTAGTAGCTTCCTCCTTTTGTTGTAGAGTTTGTTTATGGCTGGGGTCCACCAGAGTGGATGCTTGCCTTTGGTACAAAGAGTCTTTGTTTTGCTTGGGATTGCCTTATCCATGCAGTCCTGCAGGTGCTGGTAGAAGGCATTTGTAAGTGATTCAGCGGCTTGAGTACTGTTTTCCGTCGGCTCGGGGCCTTAAAGGAGACCACACTAGTCTTTAGAAGTGTGAAGTCGGCTTTCGAGAAGTTCTTTACTGTGGTCTTTTTATTTCAGGTGGGGTGGGATGAGGACCTCCAGCGAGATTAGTTTGTGATCTGATCTCACCAGTGAGGGTATACTTCCGGTGTTGAACATTGTGCTCCCATGTTCGTGATGATGAGATCAAGTATGTTTTCTCCTCTTGTGGGGATGGTGACTAGTTGTTCCATGGCATTTGAGTTTATGAATTCCAGGAACTTTTGGGCTAGGGTGTTTGGGCTTGAGTAGTGTTCCCAGTCTATATTAGGGTAATTGAAGTCACCTAGTATGATGGTGTTTGGTGATACATTTATCCCTCTAGTGTTTTCAGGAAGGCCATGTGAGGTTCCTGAGTTTGTGAGGGTGGCCTGTAACATGCTACAATTTGCAGAGCAGTCTTGCCTATGGTTAATTGCACCTGGATGGTCTCCGATGCATCGTGCGTTGCCACCAGTCTTGAGGTGTGGGTGTCTTTGATGAATATGGATACCCCCCCCCTCCTTTCTTGGTATTGTCCGGATTTTGGGGCCGGAACGCATGATAAGAGGTAAAACCTGATAGTGCTGGGGTGCTCTCAGGAGCCTTGAACCAGGTTTCTGTCACTGCACAGACATCGATGTTCTCCATACTGAGAAGGGCCTCGAGTGCGTTCATTTTGAGATTTAGACTTCTGGCATTGAGCAGCATTACCCTTAGTTTTTTCTTTTTGTGTTCTAGGGTGGTAGGTTTAGAATTTGAGCCTTGCCTAAAAAGGCACTATGGGGTGGCAAGAGCCTTTGCCAATATCCGGAATCCCAGGGGTGACAGGTGCAAGCCGTCCCTTGCGAAGCAGCGTGGCTTGTCCAGCATGTCATCCCAGGCAGACAGACATTGGATCCCCTTTGAATGACACCAGAGTTTAAGCCAATTGTTAAAGCTGATCATCTTATCTCTGTATTGTGGCATCATTCTTGGTGAAGGTAGGATACTGCTCAAGGTCAGGGTCATACCTGCCTGGGCTACATAATCAGAGAGCTCCTCAATGTCTCTTTTCATGTAGTCCAAGGAGGTACGACTCAGGTCGTTTACACCAGCGTGGACAATGACTGAGTCATATTTGTACCTGCTGTTGAGAGACCTGAGTGCTTGCGTTATGTGGCGGATTCTAGCGCCCGACAGGCAGCTTACTGTGACCTTCTCCTTACTCAGTCTGGTGAGCGGGACGTCAGTGTGTCTGACTATGGAGTCACCAATGACTAGTGTGTCTGGCATTGTGTTTGGCCTTAAGGGCTGTGACTGTTTGACACTCTGACTGTGAGGTCTATGTGTTGCAGGTGTTGTGTTCTGAGGTGGTGGTTGTTTGGGTGTCTGCTTTGGTGGCCTCTGCTGTTTTGGTATATTTTTGATCAGAGCCGCCGAGTATGTCTTTGTGTGTTTATGTGTATGATTTGAGGTTGTGATGGTACTATGTGAGACTGGGTCTATAGTGTGTGTGGTAACCTTCTCCTCCTGACTGGTCTTTCCAGTCCTATGTTGAGAGAGCTCAGCCTCCAGTTTGGCCGTATAGTTGCATCTCTCGCATGTATTTGTGTTTTGTGGGAGGAGGAGAGGGTTGTCTGTGTACATGAGGCAATTGTAACATTGCCTCAATATTCCCAGGTTCACCAGCTGAGCAGGAGAGGACACTAGCAACTGATCCCTCGACATGCTAGAAGGACTAGACAAAAAACTTTAAAAGAGATTCCGAGGGACGTGAGTGACCGAGAAATGGGGGTTTGCCTTTTTGGGGTGCTATCTATAAGAGTGCCGTATCAAGGTAATAAGTACTGTAGGAGCAAGTGCTAGGTTTAACAGATAGAGAAAAGTCTACTTGGAGTCAAGTAGAGATGATCTTTTTAGGTATTAGAGAAAGTGCTAGTAACAGGGATGCTTAAAGGTAAGATTGAAAAGAATGCACTCTGCAGTGTGCACTAGAGAAGTTAGATATGAAAGTAGGTAACTTGAGTTTTACCTGTTTAAAAAGTTAAGGTTTAGTGGAGAGTTACTATTTTTAAAACAGCAAGATGGACTGAAAGGGGTGGTTACTTTTGTATTTTGGTACTATGAAATACTGTAGGATGGCCAATAAATTTAAATAATTGAAAGGGTGGGATTTCAAAAGTGATGGTTTTGTGATTACTCACATAAGCCAGTGAAAGTAGAGAGAAATGAGATATATGGTCAGATTAACATAAGAGGCGGGCAACTAGAAAGACAGTGGTATTTAACAAGACAGCTTAAATGGGTGGGAGGGACGGGAAAAATTCTGCCTGACTCAGAACAGAGAGAGCTGTGGTCTCTTTTGAAGTTTTAATATGCTGTTAAACAGAATGCAAGCAAAACACAAGGTAAAGAAAACAAACTACAGTATTCAAAATATAGAAAGGCAATACAGAAATACAAAAAATAACAGCAAACTAACCTTTCCTTCACAGCAAAGTGTAGCAGAGTCTGGATGAGCCTTTCTGGTAAAGCTCTGAAATGTTTTAGTTTACTCCTTAAATAGAAATTTTAGTTCCTAGCTCCACCCCCTCTGTTAACAAGTGATTAACCTTAAGTGACCTTTTCTGTCTTATGAATGAGTCCTTTGCGACATGATTAATATAAAATATAAGTAAGCTGGTGAAAGAACTGGCAAGATAATCTGATATAAAACACCTTGCACAGTCAATAAAGGTTAAGAAAAAACACACAACCAGCCAGTAATTCACCAGTAGCTTACTTTTTTTATTCCAGCGATCTGGTACCTCGGCAATTCGCCTTCAAGGATCACAATTCATTCAGTGCAAACATCACCTTTATATACATACTCAATTTAACAATTAAATCTTCTAATTAATTAATTAAACAATGAAAAACTATTAAAGTGACCATGAACTGATTATAAACTTTTATACTATAAATATGAAATAAATAAATAAATAAATAAATAAATAAATAAATAAATATATGAACGTGTACTAGATATAATTTACTAAATACCTAACTCTTGATTCATTCCATTAGGCTTTAAAGTATGAAACTTAAAAATCATTCTAGTTTCAAGTTCCAATAATTTTACTACGATATCATCTCCCTTTTGAAGGAAGGGCTTTCCCAAAACACTAAATATTATTAAATTGAAGAGTCTGTTCAGCACCAAGCAATATGCAATGGTACACAGTCCCTGTAGCATTGTTCTGGGATTATACCCTTTGTACAGGAGCATAAACATTATATAGTCTGTGTCCACACTTCCTACAAATCTTTTCATCTGCTGTTCACTCAAGCCAGGAGTAAAATTATGAAATAAAGAAAAAAAAAAACGTAGGAAACTAATGGTTGATATGAGCACTGAAGTAACCCTTATGCAGCTGATGCTTGACTGAAGACAGACTACTAACCTTAGCACTCTCTCTGACTGTGCTAAGTAATAATCATTACTAAATGCAAAAAAGTAATGAAATAAAAATACATTACATCCATAAATGTGGAGATGTCTGCATACGGATGCCAGAAAAAGAAAATGTACATTCAGTGCCTTGACAGCAAACTTAACAAAGACATGAGACAGATACCAGTGTGCAGACCTTTCATTCTTTATGGGTAACTATCACCTGCCAAGTAAATAAAAAATGTTATAAAATAGTACCTGTAATGAAATGCCAACTTTTAGCTAAGGCATATGTCAGGAAGGAAACAAGTGGGCTGATACAGTGAGAAGAACTCAAAGTAGTACTATTTTCAGCCTTTTCAGCAGCCTATTACTCTGGATAAGAGCCTGAAATATATGTAACATAATTTTTCTGCCAGGAACGATACTATAGGGTTTAATTTGATAACTGTTTACAAACAAGGTGTAAAACCCTAATAATCTTTCCAAGATAATTGCATACTTGTAGACAAAACATGACATCAGTTCAGGTTGCATTTTGCTGAACCAGATTCCTTTACAGGACACTGTCAAAACTGTGTGCAGCTAATACTCTAAAAAAACAATGAGAATAAAATGTTTGCTTATATGTAAGAGCCTAAGTTTGTAGGCAGTGCAAGAGGAAAACACAGTGATAAAGGAGCAAGTTAGTGTTAGAACCTTCCTACTGTCTTCTGTGTACATTTCTATGAAGGCAACATGGTGGTAGATTACTTAACAGAAAAATATCACCTAAAACATCTATTCTCTAATACTACAGAGGAGAAAAGGTCACTCAAGAGATAATCAGATCAAAAAAGAGAAAACTAACAAAACTGAAAAGATTTAAGGAATAGTCCCTCCTGAGTATGTGGCATTTGAACTGCATAAACTATTGGCATGAAATGAATGAATAATTTTGAGTAAAAAAAGTCTTCCTGACATGTTGCCATTGTGACTCATGTAAGACTTAGCAAGAACATATGAAATGTCACTTCTTCTGCCTGGAGATGTTCTCTAAATAACACCCACAGGATTCATTTATGCAGCATTTGCCTCCCGACTTTAAGATGTACTACCCTTGATCACAAGTACCAAACAAATGTCAGTGATTCTAGTTCCATTCTTGTCTGACAGTGTGACCTTTCTTGGTTCAGCTGCTGCTCACTGAAACAAAAGACTAAAATATTTATAGGAATCACTTCTGAAATTACCTAATCTCATATGTAAAACCATCCTCTTTCTGAAATAAAAAACAGTTTTCTGTTTGGCTGCACTACAATTATTTTCTGAAGTTATCCTGAAAAATGTAATTCAGCAATATTCAGCCGAGAGAGCAAACATTTCATTTTCTTTTCCTGCTGTTGGATGGCATTAGCAACATCAGTATGTAATAATAATAATAATAATAATAATAATAATAATAATAATAAATACTGGTGTACTTCAACTAAAGTGGGGATATTGGAGGGTATGTTAAATTTATCCCTTTCCTCAAGGGAAAATAAAATGCTCTACAGATATATCATTTAAAGAAAATGCATGTATCTCCTAAGTGCCAAAGTCTTTCAACACAATTAACTGATTTTCCACGTGCTAGTTATTTCCACAGTTGTAAGTCCTTAGATACTTCACATATAGCAAGCAATTATATGGACTCAAGTATAAAGAATTTTTCAATGCATAGTTAAATGAAACCATTTTTCCTCAGCTTTTGATTAAAAACAGTAAAAAATCGATATTATTACTGCTTTAAATCTGCCTATGAGGTTTCACTTAGTCTAGCTTATACTTTATAATAACGGTGTTGAGCGTGTGCACATCTTTAATCTTGCAAGATAATTATGCAGACTTCCTTCAAAAGATTGATTTAATTCACAGAACATTTCAAAGCACATAAAAATAATGGTATTAAAAATGTCAGGGTTTACACTGCACTGTCTCTTTCCTGCCTGTTGTGGAATTTCCAGCTCTTTTCCAATCTTCATTTAGTACTGATTGTATCTACAAATGCCCCCATATGTGTGTGTGTGTGTGTGTGTGTGTGTGTGTGTGTGTGTGTGTGTGTGTTTGTTTGTGTGTGCATGTGTGTGTCTGTGTGTGTCTGTGTATTTCATCATCAATACTCATGAATAACATCTGACTGTAAACAGCTGCTGCCATCCATAGTTTCCTAGGCAAGTAGGAAATGGAAGCAGGTAATCATGCCTATAGTCCGTATCACACACACACACACACACACACACACACACACACACACACACACACACACACACACACACAAATACGATTGCACACATGGAGAATTTAAAGTCACCAATCAGCCTACCTCATACTTTTGGGAAATGAGAGAAACCTAAGCAACTAGGAAAAACCAGTGCAGAAAGATATGCAGCTTTCACACAAAAGGCAGCCCAGTGAAGAATTGGACTGGAAAACATCTTGCTATGAAGCAGCAATGTCACTATACTGTATGTATGTATGTATGTATATGTATATATATATATATATATATATATATATATATATATATATATATATATATATATATATATATATAGTTGAATACAGTTCTTTAAATTGCGGATGAACTTTGACAGAAAAAAATCAAACAAGTTAAATGGTGATCACTATAATCAAAACAAAAAGCATCTTAAGTGATGTGATTGCAAATGTAAACAAATGTTATTAAAACAACTGAAAACATGGCTTTTACATGTGGGGCTTTATCACGCGACAACCCCCAACACAGGGGCTCAACCACAAAATCCCTAGAAACTAAACATAGAAACTCCATGGTTGCACAACCATGGAGAGAGAGGAACCACTGACAAAAATTACCAGAAACAGCCACGCGATAAATGCATGTTGAGAACAAACCAATGACACCCATATAAACATATGTACATATCTATCCATCTACAAATATATGAGAGAGAGATAGGCAGGTATAGCTATGGCTATTTAGAGAGAGGTTTTTTTTGAGTATGGTATGTTACAACTGTTTTGTACTATTGGATTTGGGACAAAGTCCGGGAGAGCACAGAAAAACTTGATAATGCACAGATGTCTGAGCTGTATGCAGCAGCGTATTTTAATTCTTAGTTTGTGCCATTATATGTGAGGTGGCATTGGTGACATTTGGTGCAAATGGAATTGTTACTCTCAGCAGGTGACTTACCATAACTTAATTTAATAAGAGATCATTGTCCACATTACAGCTAGTCAGGACATTGTATGGGCATTGGTTGACAGAATCAATAAGAATGTGTGGCCTTCCCATACTTGTGGCTACAAAGGCATGTATAGCTCTTTGATTTCTAGCTACAGGGACCTTTCAGAGATTGTCTGGGGGAGCACTTGGTATTTCACAGGACTATGGCCCTGGAATATGAAACATGTCCTTTAGCATATTGCTTCTACATGTGGAGGAGCATAAGGGGTTTCTTAGCACACCACAGGGAGTGACCTACCCCATGCATGCCTTTTATGACATTACACATGTCTCTCAGGTACTGAGTGCCATAGATTGCACATGTGAAGTAATAAAATACCCAAATGACACACAGTCATAAAAGTTTGTGAACAGGAAATTGTAACATTTTATAAATGCCCAGGTGATATGTGACACACACAGGATCAGTACCTGAGTGCTGCAGAGCATGCACAGTTCCCATAACTGACATATAAAGCACTTACCACAGCAACATCATTACCTGCTTCATAGTGATATACCACAGTGCCATCCATTCAGTAAATGCAGGTGCTGTGGCTAATGTTAAGATATACAGATAGCTTCACTGGGTGAGCAAATGTAATAATCTCCCAAGCAGCTCTGCTGTGTTACAGTGATGCAGAACTTGTTCTGGTCTACAATTGTGGATCATGAAACAGCCAGCACAGAATAAAATGATACATGCATTATCACATGCAGGCTATGTAGGGAAATTAATCAATTATCCATATTGTTCATCGCAAATAACCATACCTGCACAAATTATGGGGTGGGAAGTCATGATCATCCTTACTTGCACAAGGAAGAAAGTGATAGGTGACAGCAACACTATGAGATTGAGTAGGGTCATGACTGCAGTTAGGGGCAGGACAAATGTGCCCACAAACTAATGAGGCAGGATATGGTCATGGGAGATGAACATAGAAGCCCCATTCTCTTGGTGGTTATGGGTAGTAAAAGGTCACATCCTCCAATGTTGTGGGTAAAGCTGCCACAAATGGACCACTGGATTCATCCACTGTGTTAGCTTGTGGTGTCAGGGTTGATGATGACTGTGGAATCAAAAGGGTAGAACTATGGAAGCATGACCCTTTCACATTGAAAGGACATGCTGTGTGCTGATACCAATGAGTGGTCACTGACTATGAGGAGACGTCGTAGTCTGCTTGCCTAGAGGTGAAAAAGTAGTGGTAGAACTATATGCATATACATGCAGATTGATGAGGTATCTCTGGTGTTGAGCCATAAGAGTGTCCTTGGTCACAACCTGTGTCACACTAATGAAGGGCTGTGGAAGACTATGTGCAATATGGCTATGCCTCCAACTGTTTCAGCAGTCTAATCTGTGATATTCCATCTCAAACCATCCTGCATATCGAATTTCCCACAGGCATACAAGGCATGGCACGCTGCACTTACAATTGTCTCTCTTACTGTGAGCCATTAGTGTGTGATTATAAGGATGCTGCATTAAAGACCAAGGATGAGCTTTATTGGAATTTCACTTTTTTTTCTGTGTTAGTGCTTAACACTGTGTTTTGGAGGGCACAGTCACCCACATGTAGGATACAGGGAGCTAGCTCTCTTGCAAAAAAATATTTTGTGCCTGATTTCCTAATTGTAATGGTCTCTATGTTAAAATGTTTACAAGGCTTTGTGAGTGATATTTGATGAGGTGATCCCAAATCTTAGGGACCTTTATTAGGAAGCCATTGATTGAGCATGCTCTCTATATACCATGTCACAGTACACTTTTCACATGTTCTAGAATCTACTGAGCACACTAAGCAGCTTCACTGTGTTGTGCCCAGCACTCAGTTATGCCTGGTTCACTGTCTGTTACATCTGCTAGTTAATGCAATGTGGTACAGACAGACTGAGGACCATCCTGGAATCATGTCTTCACCCCTACCCACATATGTTCCCTATCATGGGTAAATGCACTTCAATAGTGGTGCTCAGATCACAGCTGTGTGTACTGGGAACAGGGATGGATGCTGTGAGAGATCACTGGCAGGTGTTCATTATGCCCTGGTGAGGATGTGTGCTATCCTGTACCTCTGCAAGAGCCTGAGTTTTGTTAGATGTTGCTGACCTCTCTGATTGTAGTGTTGAGACAGTGCCACTTTGTCAACAGACTGCTCTACTTGTATCTTGCCATCATTGTCAGTCATGGACACCCTGGTGACATTATGCCTACATTGATCTGTTGTGCTGGACAAGTCATCAGTGGAACCTATTAATGCAGGAGTACACATAATATCAATGTCTTCCCAGACACACATGCCTCTATACCCCCCAAGCATGCATTGTAATACATATTAAAATTCAGATATAACATTCTTGACATACACACAATGTCATGCAAATTACTACAGTTATAGATCAAATGTGTCTGGGCACACAGGCATGCAGGTGGGTCTTGGGCAGTCCTTCCCTTCCAAAGTATTGGATTGTGTTATACTGTACTGTTCTGGACAGTACTTAACTTGTACATCCTCAAATGGTGCTCAGTTACTTGGTGCTCATTCAGGTCCCACATTAAAGCCACTCTCATCTATGAAGGTTCTCTTCTCCAACTGGCAGTTAGCATCAAAATCCTCAGTGAGACACTTCGATATGTCTGACTTGCTCCATGTGGTGGAACTATCTGTAGCAATAGCCAGTGTCCTGTGTTTTGCAATGATTATGATATCAGCAACCCTATGTCCATGGGTTTTTTCTCCATAACATTCAAACCCCGCAGCACTCACCATCAAATATGGCCCTCAGAGTGCATGTCTGTGACAGTGTTGCCCAATGGGCAAGGGGTCTGCAGTATCACTTCATTCTTAAAGATAGTGAACTTTTACAGGTGTTGCTTCCTTTGGGTGGTCTTGGTGGTACATGCTTATCTGTCGAAAAAAACATTCAGTTAGTGTTTTGTAGTTTACTCTTTGATAACAATATGTATGGATAACTCCCCTCCTTTATGCACCTGTTTTTGTATCATAATTGATGCGTTACATAACTTCCCTCTTCTGTACACTACTGTATTCATGGCAACAGCTTCCACACCATAACACTCTTATATTTGCACCATTATTAGTGTTATGCACAAGTCCCCTACACTCATTCCAGACTGTACCATGACTTAACATGTAGTTCTGGAGCCTCAAACCTCATGTGCTATGGCCATCACAATGTTTTCATTGTCGTCAGTGCCCCACAAATAACACACGCAGGCAGTGCAATGCCATGACTTGTCCCAGGTTCACAATTACATTACACTGTCTCATTAGAACACATAACCATCACAGGATTTGTTGTTCTTGCTGGCTTACTTTACATGCAGTACTCCTTCCTAACATATGCAACTCTTTCCTTAACTCTGTAAATCTGCAAGTCTGTTAAATTTCTGTTAGAATTTCTGTCATTTTTCAGTTGTACAGCACTAAGCAAGGTCACAGCTGTACTTTATATTGTGCTGACAAGGGACAGCTAGTGTGGCAGTTATAGTAATAAGGCTACTTACTGCTGATGTTTCTGAATCATTACCACTGAACCTTGAGTCACCCAAACACGATGATGGTAGCTATGTGTATCATGGTCACCTCATGACATGGGAACAGTATGATCATGCAAGTAGCATGGGTATGCCCAAAGCACCATTTAGCTGTACTGTAGATATATAGCAGTGCTATACTGCAATGCTGTCAGATAATACCTGATCTAAACAGTATGTTTGCATGTACAGTGGTTACTATTGCATTTATTTATTTATTTTATTTTACAGTTGTTTACAAGGAAGTCCAAGGACACACGTCCTTTTTCAGTGGAGGCCTGGGGAGTAAAGGTCCAATTATAAGAAATACAAACACTGTAGAAGTTTACAAACATGCAAGTAATTTCAGAAGCATTAACAATCAACAATTATACAATGCTGGACAATACAGTTCTTTAGTGGTAACATTTACATAATATGTAGAAATACCTCACTAAAAAAATCACTGGCCTAAAGCAGATGTCCTATGCTGACTATCTAAAAAAACTCCAGCTATACTCTGTGGCATATCATCTACTCAGAGGCCATCTCTGCTTAACATACAAGGCTATGTCAAAGCCTGAGCTATTGGACATGCTCCACTTAATAAAATCCCAAGGCCTCAGAGCAACATGCTCCAGGGATCTAAACCTTGTCATCACAATGAACAAAGCATGCTGGAGGGATAGGTTCCTGACCCAGAGACTCCCCATACTCTGGAATAGACTGCCCATACATGTCAAGCAGAGCATCTCCTTGGCCATCTTCAAAACTAACCTTGACGATTGGATGGGAGATTGGAAATTCACCTCGGGGATCACGTCATTCACCCTGCTAGACAGGGGTCCAGGGAATTAAATATTGTGGGAAGAAATATCCAGGGAATTGTTATGGCTAGGCTTGTATAGGCCCTAGGTCCGATAGCCTAGTACCAACCTATGAACTTATAAACCTATGTGGTATGAGCATACATACAATTTAAATGATGAAGAAAGCTAGTTTTGATACAAATGAGGTGGAGGATAGGAGTAAAATAACACTCAATGACCAATATGTAGTTAAATAGACTGAAGTTAGACTTATCCAGGAGAGCTGCAAGAACAGAGCCAAGTGTCTGTTAAGTATGTTGTTAGGAGCTTTTTAAATTGTACTGTGGAGCTGTTGGAAGTAATAGGAGTTGGCAGTTTATTCCATATTTTAGGAATGAAGTTTAAAAAGAGTGATTCCCCGCCTGAGGTGTTACTTTTGGTTGTGTCTAGATAGTACATATTACTGGAACAGATGTATCTAGAAGTGGTGTATGGTTGTATACAATTTTGGAGAGCAGAGATTTTATCAGGTTGATGCAGAATCTTGTAGGCAAAGGTTAGTTTTTTATAGTGTAGCACATGAGAAAGTTTTAGCAATTTACTTGTTTAAGAGCTGTACAGTGATGTGTTCTGTATAAGGCATCAGAGGCAAACTTGGTACTTTTATTGTAACAAAATTCCAGCTTGGTTAGATCAGTTTTACGGAGGTTGGTTAGAATTGGAGAGTCATATAGGAGAGATGACAAGATGTGTGTGTGGGCGATGGTAGCTTTTGTGATTCTAGTTAGAAATTGTGTCTGTAAAGCAGAGCTAGATTTTGTGGACCTTCTTAATGGTTTGCGCAATGTGAATGTCAAATTTCAGGTGATATTCAATTTTGACACCTAGTAGTTTAGTGTGAGTTATTGGGGTGATAATAGTTTTGTTTTTGGATATGATATTGAAAGATAGGTAGAAGAGAAGGAGCTTTGTTTTATTGGGGTTTAGAATGATTTAGGAGTTCATGAGCCATGTCTCAACAGATTGAAAGGAATCTTGGGTTACAGTCTGGAGGTCTTGTAGGGAGGAGGCTGCACATATTAGAGTACAGCCATCTGCATATTGTATCACTGAGGTGTGAAGTTTGGAGGTTAGTGAATACAGAGAATAGTAGAGGCCCAATGATGGAGCCTTGTGGAACCCCTAAGGCAACTGGGAGAAAAGCAGAAAGGTGGTGTTGCCACTGGATGACCTGCTGACATCCTGATAGGTAGCTTTGGAGCCAAGTGACAGAGGAGCTGCTAAGGTTTATGGAAGAGACCACAAAGATGAGTTTATTGTGATTTACCATATCAAAGGCTTTGGACAAGTCCAAAAATATGGCAGATACAAATTGTCCATGATTTCTGTAGTGGCTCACTGTGTTTGTAAAGGACATTAGGGCTGTGATGGTGCTGTGATATGGGTGAAAAACGTATTGAGTATTTGGTAATAGTTTATATGGATGAAGGTAGTCCATGAATTGGGTATGTACAACTCTGTCTAGAATTTTAGATAAGGATGACAGGATGGCGATTGGACAATAATTACTAAGTACTGCGGAATTACCTCCCTTGTTTAAAGGTATAATGTGGGAGATTTTCCAGATAAGAGGTACCAGGCTCTATGATATCAATTTCTTTATGAGTATGGATACTGGGTATGCTATTGCTACTCCTACAATTTGCAGAAAGTCGGCTGAAGGCTGTTTGTGGCTAGGGTGGTTGGTTTCAATTTTTGGAGTATTTTTTATACTATCAACAGACATGGGTTGTAATGTAAATTGGTTGGAGCTATTTTGGGAGGTGTTGCTGTGTTGGGGTCTAAAGGGACAGAGTTATTGGAGATGCACTGAGAATTTACAAGGTCTTGGATAGTTTCTGTAAAGTACTTATTGAATTGGGTTGCTATATTATCAGTGTTGCTGGCTGAAGTTGGAGTAGGGTTAGCTGATTTACCTGGTAGAAGTATATTATTAAGTGGAGCCCAGAACTTTTGAGGGTTATTCAGGTGTTTCTTTTGGATATTGTGGTAGTAGCTGATTTTGTCCAATTTTACGAGTTTCTTATCTTTGTTCTTTGTTTCACAGTTCTAAGAATGTTTGTCTTGTGATTTTGTTTTTGTTTTTCTGAAACTGTTCACCCATTCCTTATCTCTAGCTTTGAGTAAGAATCTGCATTCTTTACTTAGCCAGGGTGCAAAGTTAGCTTTCACTCTAATGGTTCTGGGGAGGGGGGAGGGTTCAGTTTAATATATCTAAGAAAGTGGTATTGAAGGAGTTCACAGCATCTTCTAGGGGTAGCTATCCGAGAGGTTCCCAGTTGCAGCTTTTTAGAGTGGAGGTGAACCTATTTGCGCTGAAGCATTTTTTACTTCTGATTGTATAGTATGTGGTTTGGTTGTTTTGGTAAGTATGGGTTCATAGAAAAAAGGTTGGCTGATGGTCACTCAGGTCATCAGGAAGAAAGCCTGCTTGAAATGATAGGGAGGAGTTGTTAACCAGAATCCAGTCAAGGATAGACTGATGTTTGGAAGATTTGTCAGTCCTTGTGGGGGATGTGATGTGTTGGGTGAACCCACGTAGATTAACATGGGATGTTGGATTTTGAGAGGAGCAGTCTAGCCAGTCAATGTTGAAATCGCCCACCAGGACTGTTTCCTGTGGGAGAGAATTAGAGGTCCAGTGTAGTATGTTTTCTAGTGTGGAGATATTGTTTCCTGGTGAGATATAACCACCTATTATGTTAATGTATTTTTTGGGGTTGATTTCTAATTTGGCAAAGATTAGTTCTGCATTTTTAAAGTCAGGGATGTTTAGTTCAAGATAGTTCAGTATTAGATGATCTGTGAATAAAATTGCCACTCCCTTACCCCTTTTGATTTTCCTGTCTTTACGTAAAATATTATATCCTGGAGCAACAATTTCATTGTTATTATTTTGCACCTTGAGATATGACTAAGTGGCCATGGCTATTTCAGGTGCAACAGTGTTCAGAGCTACAAGAGAGTGAAAGGGAGAACATGATTTTCTTGTTCTTTCTACCTAATGATTATTAGGACAGACTTCTTAGAACAGTAGTATAGGCCCTTGCAGAAGATGGATGCAAGCCTTGTGCTTGCCAGGATGGTGAGTGATGTCATTGGTATCACATGTTCTCCTGACCTGTGTTGGCATCTCTACAGTAATATGAAGTACCTCTACTCTAACCTGCTTCAAGAATGGGAGAGGAAGGCAGACAGAGATAAACTGTAACATTTTTTTATAGTTGATTGTTTTTATATACTTGTTGTTATACATGTATGCCTAGGTGTGCAGTTTGTTTGACAATGACAGAAGAGAAGGAACAGGATACGGCTGGATGTTGCAGAAGGAGGCAGCAGCTCTCCTGAAAGTGGAGTGTGCATGCCATCTGTGGCAGTTCACTGAACTGCAGCTGTGTTGCTAGCAAGTACGTGTAATCATTTTCCCATTCTTTTATCCTTGTGCAGTTCCATTTCTAGCAGAGGAGGTCAAGCCACACTCATATTGCTGGTTGAAGCATCTGGTGCTGGTAAAATAGCTGTTGATGATTCCTCTGCTAGAGATGACCTGGGGTTCACTGGAGCTTCCCTTGATCATATCTTGAGAGTGTGAAGGCTTCTCTATTGATTGTGGTCAAGAGGGGTCTGACCTGGTCTTCCAGCATGAGGTGTGGAAGCCATTACTGGATGATGTGTAGTGATGACAGTTTGCCTGCCTCAACACCTTTTGGCATGGCTTTTTGAAACATTTGACTGCCAGGACTAGTATATCCAGCCAGTGGAAGAGTAAACATCCACTAGCACTAACCACATAGGAGAGTGATGCTAGATTTGCTGTGCTCGGGGCCATTCTGGCATCCGTGAAGCCAGGGCTCTACACTGCTCCCATCTTGTTGTTTCTCTGGTGTATGCATCACTTCCCATTCCTTTTATTGTAGTCCAGCCCTCTCCATCACCACTTCTTCACCATCTCTACATCTGTGTCCATCCTCTGTCCTCCAAACCTTTTCTGTAAATTTCACGCCTGTCTGTCTGAGTCTGTGTTTTATGTTTCACTGTCTGCCTCAGCTTCCTGCCCCTCTTCTTCTTTTGTATTCAAAACCTTCACTCACTGTCTTCCACACCTACAGTTGTTTTCTACATATGAAACAAAGCTTTCTTACCTAGTTATATGTGTGTGTTTCCCTCTGCTTGTTGTTCTCCCTTTTCCTGTTTCTTATTTAGCCCATTTCCTGTCCATTTATATGAAGACAGGGTTGGCACTTCATTTCTTACAACCACAGTGG
Organism: Protopterus annectens; assembly: GCF_019279795.1. NCBI lineage: Eukaryota > Metazoa > Chordata > Ceratodontiformes > Protopteridae > Protopterus > Protopterus annectens. Next base: position 1,025,696,322 of record NC_056730.1, read on the forward strand.
CCCATACAATAGCTACCATACTGGTTTTCTTGTGCCAAACAAGCATGAGATATATCTCTATGGCATTGCAGTGCATTCACAAACTTGCATAGAAATGACTTTGCTAGTCTAACTTATTGTAATGAAGATTAGACCTGTACATGCTATACACATGCACTTCTCTATTCATGAAACATCCTAGAAAGGCTTATCCCTTTAGCACTCTACTTTGGACTATTATATGGTCCATTGCTCAGACTGCCAGCACTTTTCAGTGTTGTATACTTCTGATTTACTATGAGGATCATCTTGAGGTAACTGCCCTGCGTAACAGGGCAGAGACTGTTTATAAGCATACATCTCAATTATCCAGATGTTTGTGGAGTGTCCAGATTTTTGCCCCATATTTTTGGTTTTGTGGCAAATCATTGAGGATTGACATCTTTGAATGATGACATACATTTGAATTTCCAGATTTTGTATCCATTAGAAAATGCATGCTTATGCAAAATGTGCTATTCTAGCAACTTGCTAAGTTCATAAGAGCAATATTTAAAAGGCATCCCTGATATTGGGTCTTTGATCCCCCCCATTGTTTTTGGCTTTGCCCAGATTTCTCACACTTAGAGGTTGAGAGTTATGTTTAGGGATGCCAGCCTAGAAGTATTGCACATCAACAACAAAGCAGTTTTGCTGCTGTTGCAATTGCTTTCTTGTGGAGGTTATTCCTTATATTTGCTGTTGTTTTTATTTAGGAAAGACAACATGCCCATTCAGAAAGCATATGGCTGAATATCTGACAGATATTAGATTTGTTAATGAAAAAATACACTTACTAGGTGGCTTTACTTTGCTTGTTTGAGCTATTTTAAATGTCAGCATCTGCGAGGTGTTATAAAAAATGAGACAGGAATTTAATATAAAACATTTTGATTCTGGGGTCTGAATGGCAGATTATTTTGGACTCTTATCATAATAGGAGCATTAATTACACGTTTAGTCATTTTCCTTGCCTGAAATTAAGATGTGACAAGTAGATTTTTGCATGTTGTAAATGCCGGTAGACAGAAAAAGTTTGTAATCTGAAACATTTATTTTATATTTTATTGAATTAATAAGTCATTTTCTTATTCTGTCATTCCATAACTCTTGCTAATTGTCCATATCGTTCCATCACTACTTGTTCACCATCTCTATGTTTACAGTATGTCCATCCACTGCCCTCCAGACATTTTGTGTGCCTACCTTCCCTGTCTGAGTCTCTCTGTCCCTGCTATCTTCCCTACTGTCTCTCTCCTACCCACAAAGTTCAGTCTTTGTCATCCCTACTTTCCTTTTTTGATCATATGTGGCACACTTTCTAATTTATACATTTGAAGTGTCAGAGACCAATAAGGGGAGTGGTGTTTTTATATATTTTTTTAAACTGGATATTTGAAGTGTTTCATAATGACTTTGGTTGTTTACGCTTATAAACTATGCATCTGCCTTTTGTAAAAAAAGCCACTTTAATTAAATGCGAGATACATACCTCTCAACCTTGCAGTGCAAGAAACAAAGCCTAAATTAATGGGGGGGCCAAAGGCCCAAAATTATGGAAAGGTTTTTAATATTGCTCTTGCAAACTTAGGAAGTTGCTAGAATAACATAATGTGTGTTAGAATGCATTTTCTGAAGGATATGAAGTCAGAAACTCAAATGTGTGTCTTATTAAGTGACTCCAATCCTCAGTGATTTGCCGAAAACGACACATTTTATGTAGGACAGACCCAAAATATGAGACAAAAATCTGGACATTCTGTGAAAATCTGGACAGTTGAAAGGTATGGTGAGTGTCAAGTTTTTGCTATAAAAGCGATCATCATTATCATGCTTCCTCTTCTTCCCATTTCTACATGAGGTTGTTGGTGTCATGAGTATCACTTGTTGCCACCTCTCTTGATTCAGAACCACTATCCTACTTCTGTTGACAGTAATGTCTGACTATTGTAGGACTTCACTCATGTAATCCAGCTATCTCTTGGCTGTACATCTTCTCCTCTTGCCTTCTTCCTTTCTCTTTTAAATCTTCTTTATCAAACCTTCGCCTCCTTTCCTATCTCTATATCACTGTAAAAATGTTCTCCTTTACCATTACTACAAGTGGGGTTACTTTGGCTTTTCATACGATGTCTTCATTTCTTCAGCTGTCTTACACCAGGCATCCTGTACCTGTTTCAGGTACTTCATCTCCATCTCCTCAATCTTACCTACATCATCTGCCTTCAGTACTCAGGTTTTTGTGCCATGCAGATGCAATGGTTGTACTATTTTGTACACCTTAATTTTCAGCTTCTTTGACATTCTTCTTTCCCACAACATACCTTAGATTTTGTGCCATCTTTCGGCCACACTTGTGACTCTAGTTCTGGTCTCTTCATTTAGATTTCACTTATCCTCAGCTACACTTTCCAGATAGTTGAAGCAGTTGACTTGCTACACTATGTTCCCTTCTATCTCATATAACAGCTTATTCAGATTTCCCACATTTGCTGCTATGACTGCTGTCTTATTGTTCAGTTTCAACCTATGTGCTTTCAGTTTTACATGCTATTTTTCTATCATTTGTTGAAGTTTCCATTCTGAATCTGTCTATCTATATATAAGTGAAAATGCCGGACTTCGAATCCTTCATTGTGGGGGGCTGTGACCCCACACCCCTAATTATATACACCAACTCCAAGATCACACTACAGTGAGGAAAGGGCAAATTTATCTTCACTGTAGAGCGATCTCACAAAAAAACACATCGATGAACAGCAGTTTCGCATATACAGCCATTCGATATTTTGGACTTTGGTTCTTCTAATAAGAACCCTATATATAAATGGTTTCACTTCAGAATCCTGAAATATCACAATCCTAAACTTCATAATCCAGAACCTAAAATCCTGAAAATTCAAAATCCTGAATCACAAAATACTGAAAATATACAGGACACAAAGAATGGCAACATTCTAGTACATGCCACAGAAAAACACATACAAGACAAATTATAGCACTTTTCACCAAGTATGGACAGGGGGGCAAGCCCCCCACACTCCCTGCTAAGTAAATATATAAACTCCAAGATGGCACTCCACAGAAAAAAATGGCAAACATACCATCACATGTGGTCATGACTGCCTGTTGTAGCCTTAGTAACATTCCCTTTTAACTTGCTAAACTACAACATAACTCATGATAGTGTAGTGAAGTGCGATCTTGGAGTTGATATATTTAAGTAGGCTTGCCCCCCTACTTATATTTGTGGAATATAATCTGGTTTCTCTTCTCTATAGTCAGTATATGTATCCTGTGTGTTTTCAGTATTTTGGGATTGAGGATTTTGAATTTTCAGGATATTGGGCTTCCAGATTATGAAGTTTTCTGAAATTCAAGATTGTGATATTTCTGGATTCTGAAGTGAAACTATATATATGTATATATATATATATATATATATATATATATATATATATATATATATATATATATATATATATATATATATAGAAATAGAAACATTGTTGATATATTCCCTCTGACCTGTTTGTTAATGTACTCTGTCTATACTATGAACAGGAGTGGGCTCAGAGCTGAACCCTGATGTACGACAATTTACACAGGAAACCCAGCTGTGAATCTAGACATAGATGATCTTTTTCTCCAGGATTATAATGGTTAAGGTCTCTGCCTCTCATGTAGAAGGTACAAGATTTGATCCTGACCACTGGCCAGTGTCTGTATGGAGTATGCATGTTCTTCTTATGTCTCTGTAGGATTTCTTCCAGCTCTCAAAAACATTTTGAATGTTTTCATCTCAAACTCACCCAAGAATGGAGCTGGACACAGCAGCACAGTACTCTAGATGGTGCCCTATAGGGGAAGAGTTGTATAATCCATCCACTTCGGCCATCTACTGTGGTGCGCAGAATCCTTGAGATAGCAGAAAACATCATAGATGGCACACTGTGGTAAGGCTAGCCACCCGATGGTCTAAAATATGTCTTTAGATGATTCCCTCATGTTGAATAATGTCACCAAATGGACAGGGATATTTGCCAGTGATAAATGGTTTGAGAACCTGGCCTACTTTGACCTGTGCCAGGAACCCATGCTAATGGAGGGAGGGGTGTATGTGCCCATGTTCGCCAATGTGTGCCTGCCATTAATCCCACCACCAGCCCTGGGTCAATAAGCTACTGAATGGCCAGTGTCCTGTTGCCCAGCTTGGGTTACCTGGGATAGCTTGAATGAGTGAAAGCTGGGCATAAAACAAATCAACTTGCCAGACATGAGCTAAGGATTGCTACACTCATTGTAGGTTCACAGAGAGGTTGCAGCTTGGAAATGGATATCATGATTTTAATGGGGAGGCTGCACATCCTATATACCCATGAGACAAGCTGGAAGGGCAGTGTAGCAAAGCCAGTTGGCTTGCAATCTAAAGTCTACTACTCAGGAGGAGGACAGACTACAAATGGTGTGGGAATTTTAATAAGAGAGAGGCTTCAGAAGACAGTGAAGGATATCATCAGAATCAGTGACAGACTCATGGCAGTCAGACTCCAGTGTAATGATAATGTAGTATTCTTAATCTCAGGCTATACTCAATAGAGCATTGTGTTAGTGAGGAAAAGAGTGCATTTATACAGCAGCTGCAGGACTTACAAGATAAAGCAGGGCAACATTAACTGGTGTTAATAATGGGTGACTTGCTGGAAGTACTTATCCCATCTGCCTTTAATGTCCCATGGACTAGTGAGAAGGTAGTTGTTGGCATCCCTTACCAAGGCTGTCTAACTTTATCATATTGTCTTTGCTTTGCAACCTGATATAGTTTATTACATCATCTACTTTGTTAATTTCCAGAATCTGGTAGAGTGCCTCTGATGCCTTGTTCTTTACTATTGCAACTCACCTCTTAGCGTTTTTGTAAGCCAGCCAGTATTTCTTCCTAGCTTGGTCCATCTTTTCTATCACCCATTTTTTTTTTCCTGCACTCCATCATTTTAATGACTTCTTGGACTTCTGTATTCCACCACCAGCAGCTTTCCTTATGTATCTTATTTCCATACCTGGCTTGGCCACCTATCTTTTCTGTAGTTCTCACACATGCTGTTTTTAGGAGCTGCCATTCTTCTTCAACTCCACTTAATTCCTCTTCTTCCTGTGGTACTAGCGCCCTGTGTAATTAATTGAATTATTGTGCTTTCTCTCCAGTAAACTTCCAGACTTCAGCCTAGTCCCTGTTGACCTTAGAGTCTTTTCTGACCACTGCTTGCAAACACTTGTGACTGCCAATGCTTTTTGCTGGGGGCCAATGATTTAACTGACAGTGACTTTGCAAACTCTGATTTTATAACAATGCCTACTTTACTACGAAAAAAATCTACCTGTGCTGCATGCTGGCAATTCTTGCATATGACCTTTTGTCATGTTGACCAAAACTAAGTCATTTTCCAAACAGAGTCTTTAATGGACTTTTCTTCATTGTATCTCTTACATCAGAAATCTGGACCCATATTCTCATATCCTGTTCTGTCTGCGCTGATATGAGTATTCAGGTATCCAGTTATTAACACCCATTCATTTTGTCCTGCTTTATCTAGGAGGTCCTGCAACTGCTGTCTGAAAGCTCTCTTTTCCTTTCTACCACTGTCCGGCTGAGGTTATGAGGACTCCCTGACTTTAACAATGGAGTGTAACTGCAATGAGTATGTCACTGATTCTAGTGATATCCCTTACCATCCTCTATCATCCCTATTCCCAAACCATTTCTAATCTGTCATCCCCTGAGTTGAAATGTGAGAGATGAGTTTGAATCCAATCCCTTCCGTCCATGGGTTGGAAATACTCTGGATTTTTTTGGGAATTAGAAGACCTCCCCCTCATAAAGATGGGGGGGGGGCATGCAAACTATGCACAACAATGTACAAAACCATAGTATATTAACTCAGGCACTTCAACTGACATTTTACCTTTAGCAGGATTAGTTACAGCCATTCCCAGTGGCAGGCTCTTCTAAAGTACCAATCTTTGCTTTGAGACCAAGTTAAATTGTTTTACCTGTTCCTATCTTGGTTACAGCCCTACCAATATTATTTTTTATTGTACTGTAAGTGCTTTATCATACTATTTATAATACTACATTCATAAGAAGTTATTGGGTATTGTACAAATAAGTCTTATATCAAATATCCCATATTTCTATACTCTTGAACTAAACAGAGAGCTAGTCAGCTTATCTTCCCTCACTTGTCAGCTTCATAGTACTTGGTCTACTAAAGCAATATAACAATTGCTTGGTGTCCACAGAGAATGAAATGATACTTATCTCATCACAAACTATCTATGAGAGATGTAAATGTTTAACTAATATGGAGATTCCTCTCGTATATGAACACAGTCTGTGAGCAGCACACACTTGCACCACACTCCCACACAAATACTTGGAAATTATTATGACCTGAGGCTGTAAAAAAGTCATTATCTAACTCTCTAAGGTCAAACAAAACTAGGGCTCACAGGAAATCCATCACCGCAGCACACTACTATATCGATTACTGAGAGTCACAAGAAAAAAAAAACAATAAACATAAACCCTCTCTTAGTAAAAATGTCCCAGTGATGACTAAATCTGAAGTCAGTCATACAGACCACAGACTCTACTCTACTCTTATAAGACTTAACAAATATAGAGTGACCGAGAGCTGTCCTTCAGGTATCAAGATCTCTGATATTGTAAGGGTCCTCAGGACCCTCAAGCCAAACAAGTATGACAACAACATGGTGGTGATCCATGTGGGTACAAACAACCTGGCATGCACAATTCTGAGAGATATGCAGAGAGACATTTCTGAGCTCTCCATGCGTGCCATAAATGTAGGAAAACTCTTGCATTCTCAAAGAATGATACTGAGATACAAAGAATGGAATGGATGATTAATTTCAACAACTGGCTGAATAAATGGTATCATTCATTCAAGGGGATTCAGTGTGTGCTAGTTTGGGATGAACTGTTGCACAATGCTACTTGCTTCATCAAGAACTTCTTCAAGGATGGATGACATCTCTCATTCAGAGTCTTAGGTATACAGGCTAAGGTCCTTGCTGCCCCATAGTGCTTTTTTATGACTTCTCCAGCTAATCAACCTTCAGCTAATGGACCCCCAAATTAAAAAGCAAGATAAAACAAGAACCAGACAATTTCAGAGTAGTGCTGCTCAGTGCTATAATCTAAATAACAAATTGCTTGACCTTGACACCCTCCTGCATTTGGAGCACATCCATTTTGCATATTATTGAAACTTGATTTAAAGATGCAGAAAGCACTTTTTATATAACAGCTTTTTGCAGCTATCATGCCTGCAATCTAGATGCGAATTGTGATGCAGTATCCATATTTGTTAAATGCCATGTTATAGCAAGGCAGATTTCAAGAGACCCATAAAATGAACTTATTGAGATACAAATCACACTTAATAAAGCCGACTGTCAGATCATGTGGTACACAATCCTCTCAATCTCCCTAGAAAATCATAATTGTCATAACTGATTCTTAAATATACTGCATGAAATTTAAATGTATAGGAACTCCATCATCCTGGGAGACTTTAAACACCCTTTGCTAAATCCTACCTCAAATGTATGTTATGCCCCCACATTTCCTGATTTCATAAACGAAAGGAAGCAAATGGGTAAACATTTTTAAGGATTTAGACTTTCAGTTGTCTGCATGGTGAAGCATTCCTTGCTTGGTTGCTATGGTGACTGGGCCAAGCAGCTGTGAATGCACTCCTGGCAAAATGAAATTAAAAATGAGACTTTGTGTCAAAGGAAAAAACTTTAAAGACCAATTTACATAAGGTTCAAGCAAGGCACCCTTTATTAACTTGCAGCAAGGAGACAAAGCATGCTGGCAGAATGGTTTGTCTGAACATTAATAATTAGTATGGCATTTTTATACAGCTCTTTTTATGTCACACAGAAATGTTACTTTTATTGCTGACGTAGTTAGACACAGCTTTCTGTATTGTTTTACAGAAAATGTTACTAGACTAATTGCTGGCTAGTTGAAAATAACTGCTGATTTACAAAACATTTGAGAAAAATAACCTGGCCTTGGGGCTTATTTTAGCCCACCACAAACTTTCAATTCTTTAATTGTGCAGTTTTAATATATGTGTTACATTTTGCCTAGATTCAAGATACATTTCTAACTTAGGTACAGTACAAGTAATGCTGACTGCGGTTTATACTTTCAAGCATCCATTGTGTTTCTTATCAAAGCTTCTAGCAACTGTGTACTTTTTCATGGCATAAGCAGAAAATCAATAACTTTTTGTTAAGTCTCATGACACTAGTAGAAATGAATTACTTCTTGTTATTTGCTGACATTAGCAGAAAATAGAATGCTTCTTGTTAAGTTTCTAATAGCTGTGCAGATTCATGCAGTGTGAACAGAATAAATGTATTAACCCTTTTAAACCTAGAATGCACTAAGCATGCATATTACTTATACATATTTTTCTAACATTTCCCCCCTTTTAATACTTTTATTTTACTTTTAAAATAAGCATAAACAGTTTTTTTTTCTTTTCCTAACCTCTTTTTTCTTAGGATTTGCAGTTAAGAGAGTCATTCAGTTTAAACTTATGAAAGCATTTTTAATTTTTTAGCAATTCTTTAAGTTCAGCACCTTGTATAAGGCTTCTGAAACTGATATATCTATAAAGTCTTTAATTAGTCTTTTTATGCAGGGGATGCAGCAGCACACACATACCACCAGCAGGATCATTTCTACATAGATGGCAATTAGGATGTTTATTAAGATACTGCCCCACCCCCTAAACAATTTTTGAAAAAAGTCCGTCAATGGATTTGGTCCTGGCTTAGTCATAGCCGATACCTGCTGAATTACCTTTATTGTTTATCTCGTGTTTGTGGTCAGGAATATATGAACAGCACTCTTCCTGGATTAAAGCACAAGTACCTCTTCTCACCGCTAGGGTGAAGTCAAGAGCCATGCGGTTTTGAAGCACTACAGTTTTTATGGCAGTCAGTTCATTAGTCACCAATTCTAGAGTGGAAAAGGTTGCATTGCACATTATTTCAAGAGGTTTAGACAGTTTTTTTCAGTTTCCAGATTGATTTTGTTGCTCCATATGCTGGCAGTACACCTGCCTACGAGATGATGGTATCACCAAAGTCCATATGTGACAGTCCATTTTCTCCTAGGCTCACAGCATGATGGTTTTTCCAGCCTGCATTGATTTGCCCCACTGGGTTGACAGGCTTCTTGATTTCTTGTCGAGCATTCCAAATTTTTTTCTGAGGTAAAACTGCTGTGTGTCATATGGCCGGAACCAGGTACCCCAAATAACAACTGCCGGAACAATTTTTAGGTAACCACTTATATGCTTTCCTACCACATACAATGTAGCAATCTTCTACTTTGGTAGTAACTTTACTATGTCCTGGATCTGGATGAAACATTTTTTTGTCAACTATAATCAGTTGTTTATAGAGGTCAGCATTATGTTTTACTTTATTAGTTGTCCTATGCATCAGTTCAAAAAATGAATCATAGCTTGTGTTGCAATAGAAACCTGTGTTGTTAGTTTTATTGTAGCATTTATAGGGAACAGTCACATTGCAATTGCTCCAACCCACTTAAACTGTATATTTTTGTAAAAACACACAGTTCCCTTTTGTCGAACAGACAAGTGCAATGCTACTTTATCTTGTGATGTGACATCTGATGTATTATAGACTAAGTTTTCCCAGGTCTTGTTGGCTCCTAGGGAGACTGAAGTTAACAATAACCCCCCGTATGCTTTTGGCAAAGCTGTGCAAATCCAGCAATTCGAAACATTGAAGGTCTTAGCATATACATATTTGATTGCCTGGTAAGTGTTGAAGTTTGGGTGCCACTTTATGTGCAACTCTCCACGCTTATTTAGTTCAGTTTGTGTGGCTGGGAAAAGGAATGGCCACAACAAAAAGATTATTGTCACTAGTACAGTCAACAGGATGATTATGCAATACTTTTGAGGAAACGGTTGTTTTGCATTCCTGTTTTCTCCGACTCTTCCGAGTAGGTGTATTTGGATTTTTCTGGAATCCATTATTTTTGATTTTGACATGTGATCTTACTCTCTGCCCTAATAGGACCTTCAGCACTGATGTTTTTTTCACTGGGGTTGAGATGGATCAGTCCTATTGATTTGACCCCCCTTTGTACCAGACTTTGTGCTGAGGGCCCTAATGGAGAGGTAAGATTTTTGTCCAGTTCAAAGTTTTTAACTAGTTTGCAGTGCATCAGTTGGATCCACGAAGCTCGCTCTGCTATCTTGACTGCAGTGGGTGTTGAAAGAAGCACCTGGTATGGACCTTCCCACCTTGGTGATGATCAGTTTTGCTTTTTTACAACTTTTATTCACACCCAGTCCCTGGGTGTCACTGCCACATCTGATGTCTTAGTTTGCTTTCTATTTGAAACAGAATTTGACTGCAACAGATGTTTAGAATTCATGACTTTCTTCATATATTCAGCTAGTGTAAAATTAGCTTCCTGGTCTGAGGACATGAGAAGTTTCCATTGGGGTGTATAATAAGCCCTTCCAAATAGTTTTTTAAAAGGAGTCAATCCTTTTGCAGTCGGAACAGTTCTTATGCTCAACAGCGCTAGGGGCAAACAATACAACCAATTCGTTCTTGTCTCAGCTATTAACTTTCTCAATTTGTTTTTTAATATACCATTATGCCTTTCAACTAGCCCTGCAGATTGCGGATGGTATGCACAATGATTTTTTTAAAGAAATACCAAAATGCTTACTTAACTGCTGTATGGTTTGGTTTACAAAGTGTGTACCATTGTCACTGTAGATTCTTTCCAGAATGCCGAATTTAGGGATGATTCCTTTGACAAGTACTTTTGCCACTGTGGCTGCATCTGGATTTTTGGTTGGAAATGCTTCCACCCATCTGGAAAACATATTTACAATGACAAGATAATACTTCTTATTTTCACATTTGTTCAATTCTATGAAATCCATACAGATAGTGTGAAACGGATATGGTGGTGTAGGGAAACTCCCTTTCTTGGGCTTTAACGCCCCTTGTGCATGATGTTTGTTGCAAATTTGACACGTCAAACAACATTTTTTAGAGTAGTTTGTAAATCCGTACATTGTGAACACCTGGTTCACCAGCTGTACCATCCCCCCTGTTGAGACATGGCATTGCCCATGACTCAGCAAAGCTGCATATTTAAACAAATTAGATGGTAGTATCGGTTTCCCTTCTTTAGAGATGTACAGCCCCTTTTCGAGAATTGCTCCTCGTTTTACCCATCTTTGTTTTTCAGCTTGCGTAGTGAGTGTCTGCATTGTTTTTAACATTTCAAAGTTTAAAATCTCAGATGGTTGTAGTTTCTCATTTAAAAGAAATACTTCAGAAGCTGCATGTTTTGCAGCTGTATCAGCTCTTGCATTACCTTTTGAAATCCTATTTTGTTGCTTGGTGTGAGCTGTGCATTTACAAATGGCTACTTTCTGAGGTAATTGAATAGATTTTAAAAGATTTAAAATAAACTGTGCATGATTTTTAGGTTTACCAGTAGATGTTATCATTCCTTGGTTTTTCCACTGTTGCGCAAAAACATGTACAGTAGAAAAAGTGCACTGGCTGTCAGTAAAAATGTTTACACATTTACCCTTTGCTAATATACATGCCCGTGTCAAGGCAATCAATTTTGCTGCCTGTGCAGATAAGTTGTGTGGTAAAGGTTTTGCTTTTATAATCTCAGTGTTAGAAACTACTGCATATTCTACTAGGTTCTGTCCTGCAGGACCCCTTTTGCACAAACCATTTACGTAGTATGTCACTTTGGCATTATCCAAGGGGACATTTGTGAGATCTTTTCTAGGTAGTGTCTTTTGCTTAATTACCTGCAGGCAGCGGTGCGGTGTGCTGTTTGCAGGGGTCGGGAGCAGAGTAGAAGGGTTCAAAGTCATGCATTGCTCAATTGTCATGTGAGGTTGGCTCAACAATATAGTTATACAGGAAAGATGCCTAGCAGGGGAAAGATATGCCACCTTTTCTTGTAGTAAAATAATCGCAACTGCATGAGGCACTCCCAAAGTGAGAGGGTGGAATAAGACTACTGAGGCCAAAGCCTGTACTGCCATTGCAGCTGCAACTACTGCTTGTACATAGTGGGGTAAGGACCGTGCCACTGGGTCTAGTTGTGACGAATAGTAAGCAATAGGGCGTTGCTTATTCCCATGCTGTTGTGTTAACATTGATGTCATATAACCTTGCTTACAATCTACAGTTTGGAAAAAATGCTTATGGTAGTTTGGTAATCCTAGAACTAATGAGGATGTTATTAACTGCTTCAGTTTGCAGAAAGCAAATTTTGCTTCTGGTGTCCATTGTAATAAATTTTGTGTTGCCGTAGGCTTTTTATATATAAGGTTAGTTAGCGGTGCAGATTCCAAAGCATAGTTTGGAATCCAGCTCCCGCAAAAATTAGTTGTACCCAGGAAGGACATTATTTCCTTCTTGGTAGTGGGTTTTGGTGCTTGCAAAATTGCTACTTTTCTGACCTCATTTAATGTTTTACCTTTCTTGGATATTACATATCCCAGGTATTTGACTTGTTTTTTCTAAAGCTGCAGTTTACTTTTATTTACCTTATGTCCTTTAGCGGCTAAGAATCGTAATAGAGCTATGGTATCTTTTCTACAATCTTGCTGGGTGGGGGCTGCCAGCAAGATGTCATTAACATAAAGTAAGATTTGACTGCCTCTTGGTGGGGTGAATTTCACCAAGTTGCTTGCCATTTCTTGTCAGAATATTGTTGGACTTTCACAATATTCCTGTGGTAGTCGTGTATATGTATACCTTTTCCCCTGAAATGTGAATGCAAACTAATACTGGCTATTAGGGTGTATCTGTATCGAAAAGAACGCATTGCTGATGTCTTCCACAGAAAAATACTTCTGTTGAGGTTTTAAATCAGTTAACAGGGTGTGTGGGTCTGGCACCGTAGGTGCCCTTTTTATTACTGCATCATTTACAGCTTGTAAATCTTGGACCATACGCCATTCTTTATTTGCTTTTTTAACTGGAAATAAGGGTGTGTTACATGGTGAATTGGGAGATTCTACTAGTATCCCTCCTTTAAGTAAGGCTGCTATAATAGGCTTTATTCCTGCCTTTGCATCTTTTCTTAAGGGATACTGTCTTTTTTGTGGTCTAAATGCTGACTTTGGCGTGATGGTAACTGGTTCCGCTGTACGAATAAGTCCTACATTTGATTTTTCTGTTGACCAGAGAGTCTTTGGTATATTTTGTAAGGCATTCTCTTCCTCCTTTAATAGGAGTGCTAATCAGCTGTCCTTGCTAGACTGCAAGTGCACGGCTGGGTGGGTCTGAGTTATTCAATTCAACTTCTGTATTTGTATTCCCTGTTCTGATAGTTCTAATTCTGTCTGTTTCTCCCATTTCGTGACTTTTTTTTCTAGGTCTGCCCATTCTATATTTTTGTTCTTGATTAAGCTAACATGTGGTAATCAATTCGATTTATAAAGTGCAAAGAACTCCTGGGGCAATGAACAGCTGGCTACACTGTTCCCTTTTGTGTCCCAGTATAGGTTACGCAATATCAATCTGTTTGCATGATTTTAAAACAATTTTTGCTCATATTCATTATTAGGTCCTGGTGTGTTACAATAATACAGGGTACAGTGCAACAGGTGTTGCTTATCAATGTCAAGGGAGGGGAACTTGCTGATGGCTACATTCATTAATTCTTCAGTCACAGTCCCTGGACCAGTCGTAACTAAGTCCTGGCTATACCAATAAAACATTTCACCCTCCGATTGCACTGCAAAGGTATCAGTTTGTCGCTGTGCTTCCATACCCTGCATGGTTGGGACTACTGCTATACCGAATAGCTGCATGAGGTCTTTGCCCAATAGGTTTACTGGGCATTTTGCAGAAACAACAATTTTGCTTTTTTGTGCCAATCCTGAAACTGTATTATTTATTGCAATGTTACGGGAGAGGGGCCTCCATTACAGCTGTCCATTAGCTGCTTTTACCAGTATGTAATAAGGTGACTCCATGTTTTTTGACAGTTTGGAAGGATGTATCAGGGTTCGTGATGCCCCTGAGTCACACAAGAATTTGACTTTTCTCCCTTCTACCAAGAGTGTAACTTCTGGTTTTGTGTCTGCTAAATAGAGCTCCAAGCTCAATAAAGCTAGGTCTAATATTTCATCTTTTTCATTGTCACTAACTTTTTGCACTTTCTTTATCTCTTTTGTCACATTCTCTACTCCCTCTATCACATTTTTATTTGTCCTTTCTTTGCTAACCTTTTCTAGTGATTTTTGACTACCATATATTCAGTCCTCACCCTCCTTGTTTTCCGTGCTTGCCTTCTTGTTTTTCCTGCAATCCTTTGCCAAGTGTCCCTTTTTACCGCATTTAAAACATTTACCCCTTTTCTTTCGCCCTTTAAAGTCCTCTGATCGTTGATCAGATTGTTTGTTTCCCTGTGCGTTTTTCTTGCCCTTTTTTTTGGACTGTACTACATAAACTTCTGCTCCATCTTCTACAGAAAATACTTGAGCTTTCTTTTTCTTTTTGCTATTAAAATGCCTTTTGACATGCCTAGCATATTCAAGTAATGACTGTAACCTGCTCGTACAATGTGTTTTGTAATAAAACTGCTTATAGGTGCAATATTGCCCTTTAAAAATGAATTCTTTAACTGCTGTTCATATGGGGAATCTTGTGTTTGATCTTCAGGAACCTGCATTCCACAGTGGTTATTAAAACATTTTAATAGTCTGGCATAGTACCAATTAATAGTTTTACCTTTTTGTTGGATGCATTGATTAATGCAAGTCCAGTCTGCCCTAGGCTTTCATTTTTCAGAGATGCGGTCTGTAAGACCTTTTACTCTGTTGTCTAATTCTGCGCTGCTATGTGGGAGGGGTCTTTGTGCAGCGTCACAGGGATTCCAGTTGCCACTAATTATGTGCCAATCTGGCCCCACAATTTGTCTAACTACCTTTTCTACCTCTTCTCCATTTAGGTTATAACTTAGTCTCATTCCTTGTAAATCTTTTGAGAATTTTCTAAAATTAACTTTTGGATGGGGAATTCCCTCAGTGGCTTTCTGGATATTCTCCGGAGTCCATTGTCTATACACTAAAATAGTTGGATCCTGATTATCTTGTCCTGCCTGAGGATTGGGTACTTCTATAAGTGGGCATATTTCTTTTTTACTCATAGATCACGAATTCTTAACCATTTGATATAACTCGATGTCTTCATTTGAGTTACCTGCCCTTGTTCAAGACCTGGTCCCGGTGGGATCTCTAATATACGGCTTTATTTTCATAATGCCTCTTTCTTCAGTGACCATAGGATATCGTGGGGGTGGACTAACCTGTTCACTTGCTTTATATTTTGGTAAGGGAGGCGGAGGTGCTGATGCTATTACTAAGTTACTGTCCTCCTTATTTAAAAACATTGCTTTTGAATTTTTGTTCTTTTGTTCCCTACAGTTTACTTCCTCAATCCACCTGTGTGCCTGAGGAATTCCTAATTTACGTTGCTTTTTTACCCGACCTTTGGAATCAGTTTTGAGCTGTTTGACAAGTTTGATAAGTGAGGATTTTTCTAATTTTCCGTCAAATTCATATTTATTAACCCATTTTGAATAATATTTAATATTGTCAGCGCGCTGTGACTGCATGTATTTCGTGTCTTCTGTTAACGGCGGATTTTGGGGTATTTTTGTGCAATTATTACCCATTTTGTTCTACCGTTTTGATCATTACGTAGCTTCTCTTATTTTTAACATGGTACCACGGATTTTGTTATAGTCTCTTCAGAATGACTGCCTACTTATTCTGTTTCTCCTGATCTATGACAAGACAGTAATCTTTTCTGTCCCTGACTTGTAAGCAAAAATACAGTCTTGACAGAAACAATACAAATTTGGTCCCTGATCTAAAACAGAAAACAGGAAAAAGTAGATTCACCTTACCTGAGCCTACGTGATTGATCACCTGATTCGCGGAGACCCGTCCTTCAGTCACAGATCAGAAAGTGGCTGGCCTCTTTTGAATGACAATTCAGTCAGAGGGCTTTTCAAATAAGAAGAACCGATTTGGTTTCTTTCCCATATGGTTTCAACCACCTGGCCCGTCTGATCCGAGGTGAAGAGAGGGTTCCGGTCCAAAGGACCAATCTGTCAAAGGAAAAAACTTCAAAGACCAATTCACGTAAGGTTCAAGCAAGGCACCCTTTATTAACTTGCAGCAAGGAGACAAAGCATACTGGCAGAATGGTTTGTCTGAACATTAATAATTAGTATGGCATTTCTATACAGCTCTTTCCATGTCACACAGAAATTTTACTTTTATTGCTGACGTAGTTAGACACAGCTTTCTGTATTGTTTTACAGAAAATGTTACTAGACTAATTGCTGACTAGTTGAAAATAACTGCTGATTTACAAAACATTTGAGAAAAACAACCTGGCCTTGGGGCTTATTTTAGCCCACCACAAACTTTCAATTCTTTAATTGTGCAGTTTTAATATATGTGTTACATTTTGCCTAGATTCAAGGTACATTTCTAGCTTAGATACAAGTAATGCTGACTATGGTTTATACTTTAAAGCAGCCATTGTGTTCCTTATCAAAGCTTCTAACAGCTGTGTACTTTTTCATGGCATAAGCAGAAAATCAATAACTTTTTGTTAAGTCTCATGACACTAGTAGAAATGAATTACTTCTTGTTATTTGCTGACATTAGCAGAAAATAGAATGCTTCTTGTTAAGTTTCTAATAGCTGTGCAGATTCATGCAGCGTGAACAGAATAAATGTATTAACCCTTTTAAACCTAGAATGCACTAAGCATGCATATTACTTATACATATTTTTCTAACATTTCCCCCCTTTTAATACTTTTATTTTACTTTTAAAATAAGCATAAACAGTTTTTTTCTTTCCCTAACCTCTTTTTACTTAGGATTTGCAGTTAAGAGAGTCATTCAGTTTAAACTTATGAAAGCATTTTTAATTTTTTAGCAATTCTTTAAGTTCAGCACCTTGGTATAAGGCTTCTGAAACTGATATGTCTATAAAGTCTTTAATTAGTCTTTTTATGCAGGGGATGTATAAATGTATTAACCCTTTTAAACCTTGAATGCACTAAGCATGCATATTACTAATACATATTTTTCTAACACTTTGTGAATTTCCCTGTAATGTATTATTGGAAATATGAGTTGAATAACTTTAACATAGAATATAATAGAAGTTTTATGCCTATAGATGAAACACGGTGAATGAAAAGATGGGTGAGGAAGAGATATTTTGTTTGAGTTGTGTTATGCTGATTAGATTTTGACAAAGTTGTCTGGACTTTGCTGACTTAGGATAATTTTATAGTGTGTGTATTAAACAGTTTGGGATATTCATGACTAGCTGACATAAATGGGGAATGCATGATTGGATTTGCAATGTGAGACATGCCAACAGTGTTTGGTAGCTTTAATGATGTATCTTGTCATTTCTGTTCTTGATTTGGGGGATGTGTGGATCCTGGATGAAGGTGGTATGATGCTGTAGATTTAAGTTACTGGAAGAATTGCTCACTGTGAGTCAGAAGTTGTTTGGGAGAGGGAGAAAAGAAAAACAATGGGTTTTGTTTTAGTATAGCTCCCTGTGTTTTTCATAAGATATTGATGAACTCTTTGAATGCTATTTGACTACCCAAATCTTAAACAGGAAAGTTTACAGTGAAATATAAAAAAATAATTCTGAGCAAGGGTTAAACATTGAGATATAAAATCTCTACCAGGATTATAGATATTATTACTTTTATCAAATAACATGCAAACATAGATTAAGTCTCATAATATCTTTAAGTTTCCAATTTGACACAAGAAAAGGGATAACTGCTATATATATATATATATATATATATATATATATATATATATATATATATATGTAATTCAATTATTGGTAACAGCATACATCATATCAAATATAATCTCCCAGAAATAGATGTCTGTAGCTGTTTAAAATGTTGAAGTCAACATATTCTTTTGATGTTATACAAAAGTATATGAATATCATACCCATAAATTAGAAATATAGTAACGTCCATTATTACTTTAACATTAATCAGATTAATATATATATATATATATATATATATATATATGTATAATATATATATATATACACACACACATATATATATATATATATATATATATATAT